>NC_133204.1:5878280-5890780 GCF_958299795.1 Porites lutea
GCGAATATTTTTTTTTGTACTTCGCCCGCCCTCCCACCCCCCCCCCCCCCCATAAGTTTTCTAATGGTCCGTCCCTAAGGTCACATTGATCTGGCTTTTGAGGAATGCATAAGTCATCCGATCGGGTTTCAACGAACCTATTTCTATTCTTACCAATAGCGAGTGACCGTGACACGTGTTTGCAAATAAAAGCTCATACCGTTGTGGACGTGCGTCATGTCTCGTTGGCTTATGTGGCCGTTTTCGAAACAATTGAAAGCGTTTACCTTCGTATTTATATATTTTCTACTCGTATTGAGTTGCAGCTTTCTGGTGAATTTATTTTCCTCTTACGGGTTTTTCAGCGATAGAATTCCTAAACCTGACGGAAGGCTCAGGACTTTGAAGGAAGGTGAAAGTGCTACCAACAAAGTTAACAACTGCCCTCAAGCTCTGGATATATTGCCAGATTTCATCGAGTGTAAAAGGGGAACATTGCTCTACTCTGCGTGGTTTGATGATCGATATGCTGAAAATTATATCCAGGTTTTGTTAATGACTTCACGCAGAAAACAACCACCGCCTCTCTCATGTCGTTTCCAAAATGGGTCAACTTCTTCTATCTCTGTAGGAGCTGTTACTCCGTATTATGAAATCAACAAACGATACAGCAACAAACGTTATGGTCTCTTTGTAGCGTCCTGCATTCTTCCGAAAGATTTGGTCAGCTTACCGAAAATTGTTAACATCTCGATAGCTAACGAATGTACGGTTGTTTTACCTGTGGGAAACACAAGAAAAGAGACATCTTGCAAGAGAGATTACGGAATTTGCATTCCTCCGATATTTGGAAATATTCGAGTCGCCGATGTAGTTGAGTTTCTAGAAATGTCGCAACTTTTAGGAGCGTCATATTTTACATTTTATGACAACAATATATCTCAAAGCGTGAGGAAAGTGCTTAGTTACTACGAAAGAAAAGGGTTAGCACAAGTTCTTCCTTGGAGTTTACCCGCTTATATTACAGATCAAGATGTCCATTACCATGGGCAAATTTTTTCCATGCAAGACTGCTTGTTCCGGTCAATAAATCGCCTCAACTTCGTTGCGTTCAACGATTTAGACGAGTTTATAAGCCCGCTTCAGAATGAAAGCATGCCTTCTCTACTTTACAGTATCCACGACTCTAACTATTGCGGCCACTGTTTTACAAGCGCAATGTTTCCCACTGTAGATAGCTTGACTCAAAACTATTCTCTTTTCACTCAAAACGTTCTACATCGTTCGCCGCAAGCTGATTCGTCACACACCAAATGCGTTGATGATCCACAAAGAGTGTTTGAGCATGGAGTCCATCTTATCATGCAACCATTCGAAGGCTACAAAACTAACCATGTGAACTGGAACAAAGCTAGAGTTTTCCATTACAGAAAATGTCAACCACCATGTAACTCGGCCGCTGATATGAAAGATACAACCATGCAGAAATACAGCGAGCAATTGAAAAAGAATGTGATTACAAGCTTTGTTGAGTCCAAGGTCTTTAATAGTTCACATTAACTACCTTACATTTATCTAGGAAGATCGAAGGGCCTCTGCTCGCAGGGTACCCTACATCGAAATCCTGAGTAGTGATAAATATAATAATAATATAATAATACCTTTATTTATTACCTTTGGCGATAAGAATTGCGGTAATATTACAATAAGAATTCAAAACACTACATATTATATATACATATCAAATTAAGTTAAGTTTAGCACCCCTAGCAATAAACGATTGTTTGTGCCTAACATAACAGTGCGTGATACAGGTATTCTGAGGTGCGCTGGGTTAGTCTTACAAGATCTTAGATTATGACCATGATCCACTGGCTTGTCTAAGAAACGTTTGCAAGGATGTGTTTCTGATTCTAGGATACGCTTAAATTCTTTCCTCGTCAAATTCTGACGCCTAGTTACAAGTGACTCAACAGTATCCCTAGGGAGACCAATGACATTTAGTCATCTATTCTGCACTCTCTGTAGATCTTCTTCGAGGTAAATGGGCAGCCCTCCCCAGACAGGCGAGGCATATTCTAAAACAGGTCTAATCTTAGTGATGTAAGTTGTAAAACCAATGTCCCTGGGGAGATGGGCTGTTCTACAGACCCTAAGATAGTGGATCTGTTTACGCACTTTGCTGACAATACTTGAGACATGTGTATTCCACTTGAGATCAGTCATTCTGTACATATACACCCAGTAGCTTAAACTCAGAAACCCTCTCCAGTTCAGTAGGCCCGATATTAATAGGAGTAGGAATTGGACAGGACTTCTTGAAGGTGATCCACATATCTTTGGTCTTTTTAGCATTCAGCTCCATTTTATTCTGCACAGCCCATCTTTCCAAGTGAGTCACAGCATCTTGCATTTGACTGACAGAGTCCTTAAAGACAAGTTCGTATAGGGTGCAGTCATCAGCGTAATTGCAGGTGGATACAGGTATTCCCCTGGGGATGCAGCCCTCAATATCGTTTACATGCACATTAAAAAGTGTAGGAGAAATAACACCGCCCTGGGGTACACCAGCAATCACCTCACCATGTCTGGAGAGGACTCCAGGGCCCGGTTGCATAAAACCTACACTTAAGTGCCCACTTAAGTAGGTCACTTACGAATCCGTTATGGGTACACTTACGGGTGTTGCATGGAACGCACTTAGCACTCTCGTAAGTTACTGTTTTACGTGGTAACTTACGGGCTACTTAAGGGCACACGTAACCTTGATATAGTACTTTATTAATGATTCACTAAATTTTTTTTAAGCTAACCATCGGTGAGTGTAAAGAAAGTTAAAAGTCGTTTCGAACACTTTTAAGCCTCTAAAAAAATGAAATTTCATGCGAACGTTATTTGTCTTCAATATCTACTGAAAATGATAGTTCTTCTTTTTTCACAAAAGTCTACATCAGAGGTTAACAAAGCGCGTTAGAACGAATTACGTGAAGAAAAATACTTTTTTTCACTTCTCAGTAAAAGATCTTGTTAAATTTAGTAAAAACAGTAACGATACGGGACCTACATAGGTCCCGTAAGTTTAGGTGCTATTTTTCCCGTAAAAAAAGTTTTATGCAACACCCGCAATTTCTGTTGCATAAACGACACTTAAGTGAACACTTACGAAAATCGTAAGTGCAACCACTTAAGTGAATTCCCTAAGTGGAGCACTTAAGTGATTTCATGCAACTGACTTAAGTTACGAGTGCACGTACGTATACCCGTAGTTGTTACGGACGTTTCATGCAACCGGGCTCAGGGAGCTTAAGCTGCTGTGTTCTGCCTGATAGGTAGCTCTGTGTCCATTTCCAAAAGCTCTTGGTGATGCCCATGCCAGCGAGGTTAGTCAACAGAACGCCATGATCCACCAGATCGAAGGCTTTTGGGAAGTCTACAAAGACCACATGCACGCCATTATATGGACTACCAGAATCTGCAGCGTTGTACCAGTCTTGTGTGATGCTGGCAAGCGCAGTCATAGTAGATCTGTCCGCCGTAAAAGCTTGTTGGGAAGCATTAAGACTTAGGTCCTTTAGGTTTAGCTTAAGCTGGATCCTCTCCAGTACATTGGCGACTTGTGGCAAAACTGAAATCTGCCTAAAGTCATTGTTTATTTCAATGGACTTCATGGGACTTGGCGGTACCAGCGCGATATTTTTATTTTTTGTTCTAAGGCCACTAAGTCGGGGGGTTTTATCGCTCTTAGCTCAAGCTGGCTTTTTCATTTTGATTTTGTTCCGGCTGTACTTTTTAAACATACATAATCACCAGAAGATAACAGGAGGTTGGTAATGATGTGACCGGCTTTTTTCATTTAACTGTGGCAAACACAGGTCTAGTCTGTTGCGGTGGCAACGGCGGTAGCGTGGAAGCAATGTTCACTCACAAAAGTAAACTTTACTAACACGATATGGTTTGTCACCGATATATCTAAACTTTGTTTATTCAGTTGACATCTTGTCGCATTATCATGAGAGGACGAAGAGGGAGTTTACTGGAAGTACAGCACTGTGTTTCAACGAGCATGAAACATTAAATGGGATTAAGTGCCCACAAAGCTTAGGGGCCGACCATTTAACTCTTGAGCGGGGGGCGGGTGGGTGATGTTGAAAATAAATTCCTGCAAGCGCTCGTCGGAAGAAAAAAATTGCATTCACCACAAATGTAATAGAAAGCTTATGGGAAAAAAAGGGAAAAAATGTCCTGCTCACCAGATTGTTAGAAAAAAAATTATTGATGACCAGAAATCAACCCCCCCCCCCCCCCCTCCCCTCAAGAATTAAATAGTCGGCACGTTATAACACTGCATGGTGCAAAAGTCTAATCTGTTGCGGTGGCAACGGCCGAAGCGTGAAAGCAATGTTCACAGAAGTAAACTTTACTAAAACGATATGGTTTATGGCCGATATATCTCAACTTTGTTTATTCAGTTGACATCTTGTCGCGTTATCATGAGAGGACGAAGAGGGAGTTTACTGGAAGTACAGCACTGTGTTTCAACGAGCATGAAACATTAAATGGGATTAAGTGCCCACAAAGCTTAGGGGCCGACCATTTAACTCTTGAGCGGGGGGCGGGTGGGTGATGTTGAAAAAAAATTCCTGCAAGCGCTCGTCGGAAGAAAAAAATTGCATGCACCACAAATGTAGTAGAAAGCTTATGGGAAAAAAAAGGGAAAAAATGTCCTGCTCACCAGATTGTTAGAAAAAAATTCTTGATGACCAGAAATCAAACCCCCCCCTCAAGAGTTAAATAGTCGGCACCTTATAACACTGCATGGTGCAAAAGTCTAATCTGTTGCGGTGGCAACGGCCGAAGCGTGAAAGCAATGTTCACAGAAGTAAACTTTACTAAAACGATATGGTTTATGGCCGATATATCTCAACTTTGTTTATTCAGTTGACATCTTGTCGCGTTATCATGAGAGGACGAAGAGGGAGTTTACTGGAAGTACAGCACTGTGTTTCAACGAGCATGAAACATTAAATGGGATTAAGTGCCCACAAAGCTTAGGGGCCGACCATTTAACTCTTGAGCGGGGGGCGGGTGGGTGAAGTTGAAAAAAAATTCCTGCAAGCGCTCGTCGGAAGAAAAAAATTGCATGCACCACAAATGTAGTAGAAAGCTTATGGGAAAAAAAAGGGAAAAAATGTCCTGCTCACCAGATTGTTAGAAAAAAATTCTTGATGACCAGAAATCAAACCCCCCCCTCAAGAGTTAAATAGTCGGCACCTTATAACACTGCATGGTGCAAAAGTCTAATCTGTTGCGGTGGCAACGGCCGAAGCGTGAAAGCAATGTTCACAGAAGTAAACTTTACTAAAACGATATGGTTTATGGCCGATATATCTCAACTTTGTTTATTCAGTTGACATCTTGTCGCGTTATCATGAGAGGACGAAGAGGGAATTTACTGGAAGTACAGCACTGTGTTTCAACGAGCATGAAACATTAAATGGGATTAAGTGCCCACAAAGCTTAGGGGCCGACCATTTAACTCTTGAGCGGGGGGCGGGTGGGTGATGTTGAAAAAAAATTCCTGCAAGCGCTCGTCGGAAGAAAAAAATTGCATGCACCACAAATGTAGTAGAAAGCTTATGGGAAAAAAAGGGAAAAAATGTCCTGCTCACCAGATTGTTAGAAAAAAAATTCTCCCCCCCCCCCCCCCCCCCAAGAGTTAAATGGTCGGCACCTTATAACACTGCATGGTGCAAAAGTCTAATCTGTTGCGGTGGCAACGGCCGAAGCGTGAAAGCAATGTTCACAGAAGTAAACATTACTAAAACGATATGGTTTATGGCCGATATATCTAAACTTTGTTTATTCAGTTGACATCTTGTCGCATTATCATGAGAGGACGCAGAGGGTTTTTACTGGAAGTACAGCACCATGTAGAGTTCTAAGCTTTGTGGGCACTCGAGGGGCACTTCATCCCATTTTTATGTTTCACGCTCCTTGAATGAGCAAACATTTCCGTGTCATGGCGAGACTTTTCAATGTATTAAATTTTTAGCATTCATTGCAAGATAATCTTCATTCCCCGCCAGAATAATTTTGTTTGCGCGCTTTCAACGAACATAAAATCACTCGGCTCCCCACAACGCGCGCGGTGTTTTGATTGGAATACATTGCCTTGGCGCGGATCTGGCATTTCACCTCCTCGTCCGTTTCTTTTTCTCGGGAATTGTTTATATTTGGACGTTGCGAGAATAGATCAGAATGCGTGGTGGATGTTCCCAACAACCAATCCATGCGGCCTAATATCAAGGGAGGATGCTAGATTTTTCTCATTGTTAGTGAAAGAAAGGTTAAAAAAAATGACTACTCTGAGGTAAGAATTAAAAGTTTTGATTAGTTTCTCGGCGAAAACGCCCGTTCCCTTGTAAAGAATTTTATATCGCTGCGGCTTTATCATGATACTCAGTAATACCTTAAACCACTATATGAAGCGATAAATTTGATTCGCTTTTTCGCAGATCGATAACATTCGATAAAGTTCTCTTCGCTTTGTAAAGTATGAGTTATTTCTAAACCCTATAATGACGGTGCCTTGTTCAATGGTTCGTTTGCTTGGCCTCGACGATTCCCGTGAACTTTGCCGGAGCTGCGAGACATAGAAAATGCTCTAGAGCTGAATAGCACATTAAGTTCCTATGTTACTAACCTCTTGTGAGAAAAATCCTTGTAATTTAACATTTTAATAATTTTACGTGAGAAAACTTGGCCAAATCTAGAGAATGAGTAGAATGTCGACACAAATGTAAAGAATGATTAAGCTATATGGGAGACGTGCTAGATCGCAACATGTTCGTGTCCCCCTGTGCGTTAGCCTGCGAAAACATCCGTTTCTCCGCGCTCTTCGCCGCTGGGACGTTTCGCGCGGAGGAACGTTTACGACTCAGCGACAGAAATTCCATAATTTCAATTTTACATAATAAATCCGGTAGTCATGGGGTTCCAAATATGAATTTCTCCCATTTTACGAGTCTTATCGTCGATTTTGGTACAGTGTTGTGTTCATCTGCCAACGAGTTTCAGCAAAACTCAAATGCTTCTTCTAGAAAAGACTATATTGCACAAATATTGACTGTCTTTTATACAGACTTTTCGCGTTTACATTAGACCCTTGTGGCCTTTTGTCTTTTGTCTGTCATTCGTAAACAATTTTCACCTCTGGTGTTATGTTCAGTAAATGTTCGCTCAGATAAATCGAAGTCGGCTGACCTTTTGGATTATATCTGCTACTGAGACGGATGCTGTTGACGCTCTACAAGCTTGCATCAGGGACATAAGAACCTGGATGGTCCAAGACAAACTTCGGCTGAACGATGCTAAGACCGAGTTTCTTATTATAGGTACACGCGCACAGTTAAATAAGGTTATGATAAGTGACTTGCAAGTAGGTGAGGTAAAGGTTTCTGCGGTTTACTCTGTTAGAAACCTGGGTGCTTGGTTTGATGCAAACATGAATATGACCACACATATTAACAGCATATGTCAGAATATTTATTACCATCTACATAACATCCGGCGTATTAGAAAGTATTTATCATATGATAATAGGAAGTCCATTGTACAGGCTATTATAATGTCACGATTAGACTATTGTAACGGTCTATTATATGGTACGCCCGCTGTTCATCTTGGTAAGCTGCAACGCCTGCAGAACGCGGCAGCTCGGCTGGTATGTACTATATCTAGGTATGATCCTATCACACCATCCCTGATCAACCTGCACTGGCTTCCGGTTACCCACAGAATAGAATTCAAGATAGCAATGCTAGTTCACAAATGTATCTACGGCGTCGCACCACAATATCTTTTAGACTTGATAAAAATCAAAGAGAGCTCGCGGTATCAGTTGAGATCATACCGGGGCATACTCCTAATGGACAATACCTATAGAACAAAAAAGACACTCGGGGATAGGGCGTTTGAAAATGCTGCGCCCAAAGTATGGAATCGACTCCCTCTAGAAATTAGACAATGTCAATCATTGAACATTTTTAAAGTTTTACTAAAGACACACCTTTTTAAATTAGCTTTTTATTAGTTCTTTTATTAACTCATATTTTACTTTTATTGTTTTCCGAAAATTGTAAATTATTATTATTATTATTATCATTATTTGGACTAGCCATTTATTCCTTTAAGATTTTAGTGTTGTAATGCGCACTCGATCATATCTTTATCGCATGCTAGACTGCGCAATATAAGAAATAAACATCATCATCATCATCATCATATCTATACATCAGGGGCTGATCTGTTTGCTTTCACTGAGACATGGCTTACCGCTAATGACACTGCGGCAAAACTGGAGTTTATTCCACCTCAAACACACAAGTTTCTACACCATAATCGGTCTGGCCGCAAGGGTGGTGGTACGGGTTTGCTGTTCAGAGAAAACATTGATGTGTCGAAAATTGATGCGAGTGAGAAAACCTCTTTCGAGTTCTCGGAATGGAGCTTAAATACCAACTCGTTTCGCGCTAGGTTGTCAATTATCTATCGTCCACCCTACTCTAATCTGCATCCGGTGTCTCCGAAAACGTTTTTTGATGACTTTGCTTCATACATGGAGAGTATCATTCTAACACCAGAACCGCTTATCATTACGGGTGACTTTAATATCCATGTTAATGATACAAACGATTCTGATGCTTGTGAATTTTTGGATTTGCTGGCGTCGCTTTGCCTAAAACAACATGTCATTGGTCCTACCCACGAGGGTGGCCACACCCTGGACTTGGTGATCATCAGGCAATATGATCAGGTTATTAAGTCTGCCCCAATGATTGATCGGTTTATCTCTGACCATGCCGCAGTACTGTGTCAACTTGATTCAGTGAAACCCTGTACAGCTGTTAAGGAAATCAGTTACAGGCAGCTAAAATCTATTGACATGGATGCACTCAGAGCTGATTTAACGACGTCTGTATTGTGTACCAACAACAACTCCACACTATCGTCGTTACGTGATAAATATGCCCCCCTGAGAACTAAGTCTGTTGCTAATAGGAAGCGTCTGCCTTGGTTTAACCACAAAATTAAGGATGCTTTTAAGGCTAGGCGGAGAGCTGAGAGGAAATGGCGCTATTCTAAATCAGCACAGGATCTAAGTGTTTTCAAAAAGAAGAAAAACTATGCAATATACTTGATGAACCAAGCTCGCTGTGATTATTACACCAATCATATCCAGCAAAACAGTTCTGATCAGAGAAAACTGTTTAATATTACAAAGTCCCTGTTGTGTGACACCAACACTACATCGTTTCCTCGTGTTGACACTGTTCAGCTTGTCAATGATTTTGGAAATTTCTTTGCACAGAAGATTGAGAATATAAACGCGTCTTTGGCTAATTTATCTACACCATCCGTACCATCTCTACCTGCTACTGACATTACTTGCCTGAAAGAACAGTTTACCGGTTTCAGGACTCTCTCTCAAGAACAAGTGCGCAAATTGATTAGTAGAGCAGCGGGTAAATCTTGTCAACTCGACCCCATTCCCACTCCGATTGTTCTCAAGTTGCTGGATGTTCTATTGCCAGTTATCACTAAGCTGATCAACCTCTCTTTTGACACCGGTCGATTTGCTGAGGCCTGGAAAGAGGGGCTTGTGTTACCATCTCTCAAGAAGCCTGCTTTGGACTTTGCGTTCAAAAATTTCCGTCCAGTCAGTAACCTCTCTTAAATTTCTAAATTGTCGGAGAGGGCTTGGGCTGAGCAGTTTATGGAGCATCTGACTGCCAACAATTTACATTCTCTGCTTCAATCGGCGTACTTAAAGTTAAAAATGATATTTTGATGTCTATGGATGAGCAACATGTCACCTTGCTTGTATTATTAGATTTAAGTGCAGCTTTTGACACGATACATCATGATAAGCTGATTGGTCGTCTTGAGTCTGATTTGGGAATAACTGACAATGCGCTTGCCTGGTTTAAATCGTATCTATCTGACCGGTTCCAGCGTGTCTCTGTAAATGGTAGTCTCTCAGATCAGTTTCCTTTAAAACAAGGCGTTCCTCAAGGATCATGTTTGGGCCCCTTGCTTTTCACTATCTACACGCGCAAACTGTTTCAGATCGTTGAACGTCACCTCCCACAAGTTCACTGCTACGCGGGCGATACACAGTTGTATGTATCATTCAGCCCAAATCGATCTGCGAATGCTGATTTTTCCATCAAGTCCATGACTGATTGTATCAGTGACATTAGGAGTTGGATGATTTCAGATAATCTTATGATGATAACGATGATAAAACAGAATTTTTAATTATAGGTACTAGGCAGCAGCTGGCCAAGGTTAACATCAATTGCATTAGGGTTGGGTCTACTGATGTTTGTCCTGTAACAGTAGCTAGAAACCTAGGCTCATGGTTTGATGAGCAGCTCACTATGTCAATTCATATTAGCAAGTTATGTGGTGTTGCTTTTTACCATTTGCATAATATCAAACGCATTCGCAAGTATTTGTCTCGAGAATCAACGGAAATGCTTGTCCATGCATTTATTACATCTCGTGTTGATTATTGTAACAGTCTTTTGTATGGGCTGCCCAACTACCAGCTTAACAAATTGCAGAGAGTTTTGAATGCCTCAGCCAGGCTAGTTTGTAATGCCCCTAGGTTTTGCCACATCTCATCCCTTCTTCGTGGTCTGCATTGGCTTCCTGTTAAAGCCCGGATAGAATTTAAGATACTGCTTATTACGTTCAAAGCAATTCACGGCCTTGCTCCTAAATATCTATGCGATTTACTAACATTTAAATCGTCCTTATATAACCTTAGATCTTCAGATAGTATTTTACTTTCTATGCCAGCTGCTCGATCGAAGACGTTAGGTGATAGAGCTTTTATGGTAGCAGCGCCAAGGCTCTGGAACTCTCTTCCAAAAGAACTTCGTGCGATTACTAATGTGAACAGTTTTAAGGCGCATATTAAGACTTATCTTTTTAAAACTTTATATTGGTGAGCAATTTTATATTCACTTCTTACTTGCATGCATATATATTCTTTTTATTTTTTATTTATTTTATTTTATTTTATTTTATTTTTTTAATGCATTATCTTTTATTTGTTTCTTTTAAGTAATGTAGTTGTAATGCGCAGCTGATCATTCTCATGTTAAGCTGCGCACAATAAGTTCATAAATTATTATTATTATTATAAAACAATGTAACTACTACGTTGACCAATCTGCGTTTCTGACCGGATTCCGGACAGATTTTACGTCATCAATATGGAATTCCTGTCGCTGAGTCGCAGACGACGTTCCTCCGCGCGAAACGTCCCAAGCGGCGAAGAGCGAAGAGAAACGGATGTTTTCGCAGGCTGCCTGTGCGTATGTATTTTTTCGCGGAAAGTCAGACCTTTTTAATCCTAACTAAAATAATTTTCTAGTTTTGAACCGGCTTAGGTCCTAACCCTGAGTTAATTTTCGATGGGCACGAAGCTTGATTTTGGGCGCGAGATTCAACAGAGACGGCTGTGGCCAGTTTTGTGGGCGCAAGGCGTTCACAAGCTTTTATAAAACTGTCTGTGATAAATTAATTCTCCTGTAACTAGTCTAAAACTAATTTCCCATTTCGAACTGGCAGACGGCGCGTCTCATACTGATCGATGTAACATATTCTACTCTTGTTCCTAGTTTAAAACTAACTTCCTTTTTCGAAATGACGGACGGCCCGTCCCATACAGTTCGATGTAACATATCCTATTCCAGTTCCTAGTCTAAAACTAACTCCTTTATCGAAATGACGGACGGCCCGTCCCATACAGTTCGATGTAGCATATTCTACTCCTGATCTTAGTCTAAACTAAGTAACTTCCTTTTCGAAATGGCGGACAGCGCTTCCCATACAGTTCGATGTAACATATCCTATTCCAGTTCCTAGTCTAAAACTAACTCCTTTATCGAAATGACGGACGGCCCGTCCCATACAGTTCGATGTAGCATATTCTACTCCTGATCTTAGTCTAAACTAAGTAACTTGCTTTCGAGCTGGCGGACGGCGCGTCCCATACAGTTCGATATAACATATCCTACTTCAGTTTCTAGTCTAAAACTAACTTCTTTATCGAACTGACGGACGACCCGTCACATACAGTTCGCTGTAACAGTTTCTACCCCTTGAATTTCCTAGTTTAAAATTACTGCGCTTTTCAGAAACATGCGAATTCTGAAGTTCAAAAGCCAACTGACGATTCCGTTTTTCGCTGCCGTCAATCATCTTAACGGACCTCCTAGGAAACAAAACTTTACTTGAACGGGTTCAAAAGGTCAAGGTTTGTGATTTGTGAATGGTGGATTTCGATCCGTTTTGTGTGTTTCTGTGTTTCAAGGTTCGTTGCTTGTGATGGTAATTATGATTGACGGCAGCGAAAAACGCATTGTGAAGGCGGCTTTTGAACTTTAGAGTTCGCATGTTTGTGGAAAGCGCAGTAACTTCCTTTTTCAAACTGGCGGACGGCGTGT
>NC_133204.1:5895780-6050780 GCF_958299795.1 Porites lutea
TGCTATTGGAGGAAAAAGTTCCCGTGAATGATCCTCGAAGAACAGTTCCCAGTGCCGAGATATACTGCTGAAAGTAAAATAGGTAATAGCGTCATTTCGTTGTTATGACAACTCCGATGCCGTTGCAATCCTGATCATAACAAATTTTCATCTTTATTTAATACAACTGTGGTGGCAATTTTTCCAAAACTTTGTTTTTGGCGACGTAGTTTATGCTCGAAGTTGGGAGGTATTGACCCTGAAAAACTGTATCGAGCCACCTTAATATAGGTGAGTTAAACCACAAACACCACCACCCCCCTCCCCCCAAGCAACGGTAAAAAAATATTTCTCCCTTCAATTATAAATTTTTGTAACTTCAAGCTACCTATCAAGATAATCCAAAGACTGGTTTCTAATCTTAAACCAATAGCGAAATGAATACCTGTCAGCCTAACTGTAATCATACCATAGCAATGGCAAGGCTATGTGAAATATATTAGCAGAGGCAGTACAACAGCAAATTTTTAAGAAAGGCTTTAGAGCTATTATAATGGAACACCTATAGTCATGGAATGATTGTCTTTACTAAGTTACGCCTACCAAGAAATTACCACAAAGCTACATCAGCTGGGTGATAAAACTGTACGAGCAGGCCTCGAATTGTTGGAACTGGGCAGTGTCACTTGATGTAACTGACAATAGCATGGAGTCCAAGTAAGTTAAAAAGCATCAATGAATGAACTCGTGTAGTTAATGAACTATATTATCATTCTTGAACTTTGGTGTCTTTATTGAACTACACAAAAAGGAAAACCGAAAAAATGTAACATAAAAAAGTCTCTTTTTATATATGTAAAAGTGTGAGAAGGGTGATGATATTCATCGCATGAAAATCCTGCAATTTTTAATATCCTTAGAAATTTTTTTCCCCCTCTCATTTTTAAGATGCGGACGCCCGAGGAAACACATTTTCAATATTCCACAATTGAAACGCTTACTAGTGTCCGTTTTCTTGGCTTTTTCTAGTTTTTTTTCCTATTAACTCTGTAAAGCGATTAAGACAAAGCTACATACCCATCCTTTCTACGGCTCCTCCTCCTGGATTCTCTGCATAAAGCCCTAAAAATGTTGATGTTGATCAAAAACTTTAGCTTACGGCACTTTACCCTAGTGATAGATTCTGTTTGACTATTTACTGGATAAAAACCATGTTCTCCTTTGTTTGTGGGGCGAAGAAGCAAAGAGAAAGGCAATGTGAATTTATCTCCATCATGAGCAATGAATGTTTTCACAAAATGATCGTAATTTACAGTGAAAAGTTGCAATATAATAAATAAATAAGTTATAATAATATCCTTGGTTATCGCGCGACGATTAGATTCAATACGCTTTATTAACATTTTGATACGTTTGACTAAAACAGGAAATCCTTTCAAAATCCTTGAAGATTATAGCCCATATTCTATAAAAAACACTTGCTTCTTACATTTGTTTAGTTTTAATAAATTGTTTACACAATTTAATAGTCTAGTATGAACATCATGACGCTATGTTTCGTGACCTGTCCACGCCACTTTCGTAATTTTTGTAAACATCCCTGAGGTTTGCGACTTTTATCCCACTGATCATTTTTGCTTAATTATTAGATGACTCACTTCTATCACTAATTGAGAGACCTATACCATATTAACGTCATTTGTTTTTCTCGAGACTAAATTCTGCTGGGCTTTTTAGTTATGCGTCTCTAAAGACGCCTCGGTATGAGTTGTACCATCTGGTCGATCTCGGGAAGATCTTGATTTTTTACGATGGAAATGCTCTTTCCTAGAATAAATTGCAATTTTACTATATAGCATTAATAGATAAACACATACCTTCGGTCGTTTCATCGCAACGTCTCGACTTTTACTACTTGAAACCACGAAACAATTTCGTTCGATGAAGCCATTTAAAGTTCCCGGGATAAATTTCTCGTGACGTCACGATGGCCAAGATCATCCGCCGCGCGATCCCTATAGGAGCGATTGACGAGTTCATCACCCCCCCCCCCCCCGGGCAAGCCAAATTAAGGTCAATTGACAGCTGTCAAAATGGGACATGGGCAGACCGCTATCAGAAAACTAATAACGAGGGCTCAGGTTCGCTCAGGTACACGATCTGGCATTTTCCACTACTTGCTGGACGGAAATGTCCTACTCACACTCGTAGTCTGTTAACTCGAATATTCGCCATTCTAATGAAGGTTAATTGACAGCTGTCAAACTAGAGTATACGCTGACCATCATCACCTGAGTGGATCGCGGGCTCATTTTTCTATCTATTGAGGTCACGTAGTGTTTAAAATTTTGCGCTGATATTTTATTTGATCACGGGCTCAATTCGAAGGCCCATAGCTTTATAGAAAATCTATCCATCCTAGAAAATTCGGCAATCACGTGACCGTACACCGACCACCCGACCTTCCGTCCGCACCACAGGCATACCAATGTTTAATCTCACACTTTCTAGCTATTTTGGGAGCCTGCAGCCTGATATTGTACATCCATGTTTTGATTAATTGACAGCTGTCAAAATAGTGTTTCTGCTGACCAGTATCGCCTGACCGTATCGCGGGCTCAGGTATCGACCCTCTGAGTTCGAGTAATATTTTGAAGGTATTCGCTGACAAGTTGCTACTTTTCAAATGATCACAGGCTCAAGTTCAATTTTTTTAAAATGCATATGAAATAAGTCGTGTTTCATGAGCCGCTCTTTGAAAATGTTGATTTCGAACTGATCTCGGACACGAAAATTCAACCGGCTTTTACATTTACATGCAGGGAAGGCAATCACTTTGATTTTTCTCACTGTCACGCGTTGATCACGCTCTACGTCCAATTTTTATGTTCTGATTGGTCAAAATTTGACAGGTGAGTTTATGCGGAAAATTTTTGCAGCGTCTGGAAACTTGCTTACTGATAGCTGTAGCTGAGAGAGTTTTGTGTCATCTTGTGATGTTTTAAACTGTCTTTTTCTACTTGCTGTACAAAATGAAATACAGCTGCTATCAAGATTGTTCTGTAATTCGTGGCTGGTTTGTTTATTGCGCTTTTAGTTGACAAATGCACCGCTTGTCAAAGTCATTGGAAATCCGATTTCGGATGGCATCGTTTTCAAAAATGAGCTTACTCACTTGCCCTTGCTTGAGGCGTAAGAAAGTTGAAAAGCCTCAAGCGATTCTGGAACACTTGATGACCTTCAGAAGCAGCATCTCGACTGGTAAGCTTGAGCCATTATTGTTTTTGATGTGTTTTTTTTTCGGTTTCCTGAAGTCGAGCGTATGGTTTATGCGGCTTAAGTTAAAACACGAACAATGATCTAACCTACAATAGTATCAGGTTTAAAAAGCCTTTAGACATTTTTTGACCCGCAAATTCAAAGGAAAGGTTCCGAAGATTATTTAGTTATGATTTTGGCTGTAAACAGAAAGCTCTGAGCGATTTTCTTGCCTCGAGTTCATCTTGAAAAAGAGCGAACAACGGGCCGGGAAGCCGGCTTAAAACATAAATAAGCCTATGCTTGCCTGACTCATGACTTTCTGAGACACTTTACTCTCAATACTTCTCTTCGTGAATGAAAATTATTGTCTCTGTACATGTTTCACCGAATTAAACTTATTTTATTGATTGTTAGTAGTCCCTCTCGCAATTTTCATCGCTGCATCGGTTGTTTCCAGTCGAACATAAATTACGCATAAGAAAATCATACACAGTTTTATGAATAAAGGGAAATAAAACCTAAACATAACAATTTCTCTATCATGTTGAAGCGTAAATGGTAACTCTATTAATCACACTGCAAATCTGGTGCCTGTCAAAAGTGAGAACCCATCCGGCTGGCCGAAAAGTGATTTTGGGAATTTTTTTTTATCGTTTTCATCAAAAGCCCATAATTATTACCCCGCATATCACATAGGACCAGATTTTTCTAACAGAAAACGTTTTATAATTCAATGCTATAATTTGTTGTGCAAAGGAAGTGCGTGCTTTGATCGTCGTGGGTATTGAATGAGTGCAAATTCTCTTGCAAAATTGTGAAAAACTGCAGAATTATAGGTTTAAATAGGGCAAAAAAGAACAAATTCTGTCCGAGGTCTGTGTACTGTTTACCTGAGACGTGATGAGAAAACGTATGTTTAAAAGGCTGGTTTACACGCTACCACATTCGTCGCCAAGATTTACTGGTAAACTAAACTTGTCGAACACAAAAAATCCGGCCTGATTTTTATTTTGGCGTCTCGTTTAGACAGAGGATTGCAACGTGCAAATTGGCTGCCACCAAGGACTATCGTGGCGCATGTGTTTCTTAAAATTATATTTCGGGATTGTCCAATTATCCATAGTCTCTCTAACGGAGCAATGTTGGAGAGACTGGTGAATGCCTCATTATGATGCTATAGCTAATGCAAATACAATACACGAATAGGTCTATCTGTTTTCCAGGCCTAATCTACTGTGATCGAACATGATTGCTATTTTTCGGTGTACAAATAACTTGATGTAAAATTTGTTTCACTCTTAGACGGTCAAATTCTGATTTTTCTCTAAAATCACTCAGCTTTTGCCTCAAAAGTCAAATGAATGTGCCCTGATCTGTGGATTACAAGTTTATTGTTTGATTTAAATTATGAATTTATTAACGGGAGCTTCGCTTTTAGCCCTGGCTAAATCTATATAGTAGTGAAGAAAAATAAATTGTTTAATCTATTGCAGTCAGTTTCAAGACCTCCTTAGATTATTTTTAGCAAGGGAGAGACGTGTATCTTTTGATAGCCTGTTCCAGGCTCTTAGATAGCCGGGTCCGCTGAATTGAGAAAGCGCAAAACGAAAATAAAACTGAAGGAAACTGGGGAGAGCCCGCCCCGCCAACTTTTCGCGTGCCTTTTTCTTTCGCGTCTTCCCCACTATCTGAGAGCCTGGAACAGGCTAATCTTTTGAGTGATCGCAAGGGGGAACCCGAAGCAGCAGACGGGCAGTTAGATAAAACTAAGCGCGCCGAATAAATTTTAGTTTAAATTACGGAATACGAAATATCTTTACCTTTCTTTGCGTATTGAAATATGTGCCAATTATGCTCTGCTTGCTTATAGCAGTCTACTACGGTCTATCCTAGCAAATACACAATAGGGTTTTCCGATTTAGCGGAAGCTCGAGCCATTTTTCCCCGGGGGGGCTACTTGGGTCAATTTTTGCTGGATATGTGCCGCTGGCCTCTTAGAGCCCCTACCCCATTATAGTCTATTCTGTGGCCAATTATAGACCCCATCTCAGTCGCTTTGGGGCAAGAATGTAATTTTTGCTTTCCCAACTTAGTCACTTTCTATTTATGTATCTACCTTATATTGAATGAAAAACACCAACAGTACAAACATTCTGGTACGTTTGCTAACTGCTAATATGAAAGACTGTCTTACCCCAAAAATCAGAAAATGTGCGACCCCATTCTAGTAACTCTATTGAAAATGCGACCCCATTATAGTCAATCCAGTCGTGAAAATACGACCCCATCCAACGGGACTTCCCAATTAGCCTCTCATAAGGGACTACCCTCCCCGGGCGTTTTTCCGAGATGTGAAATTGATTCAATTATACTGTAAAAGTTCATCTCGATTTTTTTGTTATAGGCAAATCTTTGCATGATGTCATTGTTTATGCAAAATATCTGGCTCGACGTAAAAGGATAAATGAGCACAAACATGCTTAATTAACCTGCGATCAGGCGGTCCTTATATTTTCCCATTTTCTTTGGGAGGCCTGATCGCAGGTTATTTCAGTATTTGCTACGTCAAACGTGAATAGGAATCGTTTTCATTGTCTCATCGAGTACCATTTAAATACGATAATTTATAAAAAGAGAACAAGGAACAACGTTGTACATCTCGTCTCCTACAAATTGGGAAAGACGGCGGGAAGTCTCCAGGCATCGTAGCTCGCAATTTCGTCTAATTGTGGATATCTATTCGACTCTGTGCATTTTGTGGGTTAGGGTGAGGGCTGAAAACAATGGCAAAAGCTCAATAAATTTATACAAACAGCAGAATGTGCAATCATAGCTATTGGTGCAATCCAACTAACCCTCACGCTGAAGCCCTATAAATTCGCGAATAATCGACGAATCCGCTCCAAATTGCCATCGGCTAATCTGCAGGTAACGTGTTCTCCGGCTTCTTGCTCGCTGGCTCCACAAAACCCATCGCAAGTGCAACGTCTTGCTTGAGCAATGTGAGAAGGTCAACTATAAGTTTTTCCTGGTATTCAGCTGCTTTCGTGCAGCATTTCCTCCCAGCTTTGGACACTCATTTCCCTTTTCTTCAGTGCAGAGACTGCTCTTGATGCATTTTTGTTTTCATGACTGAGAGAATGGAGTTTGACTTCAGTCTTCGTTGCATAGTCATGCCGAAATCCCGTTTCCCCTATCCTTGAGGCGCCTGCAGTGTTTTTCAGTTTTGCGTCTGAGCGCTTGTTAAATAGATCAACCAGATAATGCTCTTGCTTGTGGCAGTTGTCACAGGTCAATGGATGTTTGGAGTTTCCACTTGGTTTTCCAGTACATGGTGGATCAAGACTTTTTATGGTGCCAGCTATCTTTTGTTTTATTCCATGCGTCATGGATGATTTCTCTGTTAAACAGTGAATACACTGCCCTGCCTGGCCTTGTTTCAGAAAGTCTTTGTGTTTTTCCGGGGTGCTTTGCTTTCCACCCACTACCACAGGGACCGCGGAGGGGGAGGGGCTGGTAGGGCCGCAGCCCCACCACTTTTTTACGCCCCCACCCCCACTTTTTGCCCTAAAGGACAAATAATTAAATTAAAAAAAAAAAAGACTTGAAACAAGTTTTTTCCGTCCATATTCCGCTATATTCTCTGTATTTTCTTTAATTTCAAAGGCCAGGCATTTTGTGGGATTCCTGTGCTTTAATTTTCGCAGTAATTGTGCCCTTAGGCCGACTTGCCCCTTGATTAAACACCATACCTTGGCCACCCCTTCGCTTCGTTCGACAGCGTGTTTTGTACTTCCAGCTCCTGCAGAGTTTTTTTATCAGTTTTATCAGACGAAATGAAGAGAATTACTAGCTTTTTCAAGCCAAACGAAGGTGAGTAGTTGTTTTGAGTTGATAAAAGTTTTATATTTTTTCTTTCTCCTTTCGAATCAATGAAATATTCGATGGCAAGAAGAATTACATTACTTGAACAGTGAAGGGCCATAGTCAGAAATTTTTCAGATCACGTCAGTGTAGTATTTTCTATACTAAAATTGTAATCCCGTCTTTTCTTGCATTGAATCTGATTTGACCGAGTATGTTGGTCGTTTATTAGAGTTATCTGGGACTTCGTCAAAGTCTGTAAGCTGTGTAGAAAAGACGACAACTACTTGCATTGAAAATGATGAGTTTGAGTTTGACCAGTAAACATACAAATACTATGATTTTATTCCTTTTATTCGTTTTTTCGATTTTCAATATGAAAAAAAATATTTTCAATTGTCAGCCCTCCCACTTTTCACCTTGCTCCGCGGTCCCTGTACCACGATACACAATTTCTATGCCACTGTTCTAAATAACACTGCATGCTTTCCCTTTTCTCTTTCTCTCTCAACAGCAATTTGCATGAAATTCTGCGTATCATCACATCCTCACCACAACTTGTTTGTTTTCGTAAAACCCTAGGCACTGAGTCACTCTACTGTCACGTTCGTTGATCTTCAATGCCTCAAGGATGGTTCTCTGCTTTGAAGCAGAAGTGTCTTCCTTAGACAGAAAAAGGTCCTCCTTACTAGAGCCAGTAAGGAATAATACAGCCATCTGGCGTACCTTTGTCTTCTGATTATCAATAGCCTGCTGTGCGATACCATCAAAGTGGTGATGATTACACTGTAAAAACTGACCAGTTATGGTAACTAAATTAAAAGGTTATAACCAGTTGTAAAAGGTAATTTTAACCTAAAATAAACTAGTTAAAATCGTAACCTTTATGTTATTGGTTAGATTAACCAATGATCAGCAGTTATTGTGACAGTTATAATTTCGTTAGATCATTGACTGGTCAAAATAACTTTTCATGACAGTCAAAATAACGAAACCAAATGGTTAAACAAATGGTAGAAATGTGCATCTAACCTGAAATCAATTGGTTAAAATCTCTAACTATTTTTTGGTCATGACTAACCAATAATGATCTGTTATTTAGAGCTATGAAGTAGGTTAAACACTGAATGTCAAAACTGACTTTCCCGAGGCTAGGGGTTAAAATGAACAGAAAACCGCAGAAGGAAATGGATACACAAATGGCGGTTTGAGTTTACAACAACAGATCATAAAAGCCTTGTAGCTAGACTGCAAAATAGTCGGTTTTTTTCTCAAAATCAGTAAAGAAATCGGTAAAGCGTGGCGTACGAGTCTTACGCGCGCGAAGCGCGCGTGCCTGACACGCCCGTAGGGCGTGTGAGGCGAGAGAAAAACTCTCCCCAGTCTCACTCTCCGTTTTCAGCCTCGTTCCAGACCTTTTGTTTGACTGCTCTCGCTTACTTGAATACGCAAAATACGGACTGTTTTGCAGTCTACCTTGTACCCAACCTTCGAATCAACACAGCCATTTCCCTTACACTTAAGAAAGAACAAATAATCAGCATTTATAATGGGATTTAGGATAGGTTAAGACTGAATAGCCAAATTAACGTTCCTCAACAGTTAAAATATTTTAAATGACATGCATCCAACTCGCGTCTTGCTTCAATGACTGGGCTGGTACGTGCGCGCGAGAGGCGAAGCCGCGTGACGCGAGGACTATTTTCTTCTCTGACGTTTCCCTCGACGGACTAGCCGAGAGAAGTAATCGTCATCTAGATGAAATGATTCTTCAAGATGTCCTGTACAGGTTATGTCATTCAAATCAATGCTGTGCGCCTCGAAAAGCTAACAGCTATCCTCGCGTGTTTTCAAAAAACACTTTCGTGTTTTTCGCTGGTCACAAATTCCAGCGGGTTTCCGGTATTTGTCTTAAGTGACCTAAAGTAACTCTATTTCGTCACGTCACGAACCCTAAATGGCGTTAAATGTTCTCAGTAAATCAAAAATTTTACTCAGTAACCTTTTTATAAGCCTAATCTATTTCATGGTTGGAAACATGTTAGGCGAGTTTACTCGAGAAACAACTAAAAGGTTTCAGAAAATGTTGCATTGTTTCCTGTCAACTGTAGTATGTTACTTAACACCTTGACGCTAATCTACTTAGCTAGCCAATGAGAGACTTGGAATTTCAAAATCAATGCCCAATTCGACTTTCATAGTTCAGTTTTTTACTTTAACCGCCTTGCGCCAAGTTGAATTCAGTACTCTTGGTTCATTGCTGCGAAAAGAAACATTTTATATTTCGCCTGGATAAGGCCCCTCAGTTAAAAGTCAATGGGAGCTCGTTTCTTAGTCACGGACAGCAATGGAGATGTGGCAAGTAAAAAGGTAATGTGATTTCAAATTTATGCGAGTCCGCCGAGACAACGTCTTCAGAATAGATCTCTCACTTGAATTTCAGTTCTTCACTGCTTCTACAAAATTCTTAGGTAACGAATACCTTGCAAATCTTTTATTCAAAGGAGGATGATAAGAAGATAATGGCAGAATTTACTTCAGATGACCGCCTGAAATAGATAAACAAAATATCTGCCCCGTCGACTAAAGACAAAAGAACACAGGCAAAATCTCGAAGACTTGCTTCACCGACCCTCATTGAAACAGCATGACCGGTATGTATTGGTTATTTTAAAACAGAACTCTAAATCGTTTTTAAAATTATCTTCATGCAAATAAATAGACGCGTTTTGAGACAACCCCACGCACTTGCGTGGCCCTTTAAAGTTTTCGAAATTTTCAGTACAATTGCATAGATTTTCCAGTCTTCGGATGACCATCTTAATTGCAATATTGTACTGCTGTTACAGAGCTATCATACGCTATTACAAAGCTTTTTTTTAAATCTAGCTTTGAGTCGCGCGTTGCTCACGATGACCACGCACACGCGTGCGTGCGTGTTCCCCACATTAACTTAAAGCACAGGCGTATTGCTGAAAGACTGTAATTTTTCGTGCGTTAACCAGTGAACTTAAAAACGAAATATTTTCGTTTATTTCAGAAATATTACCAAATTTGAATGACTGAGGGAATAAACAACTTTGAATGAAGCTCGGCGAGTACCCATATTTTTATTACAAACAAGACAAGTCCTGATCCGGCGGATGAGTTACCCTCAACGGGCCACTGCTTAGAATAGGATCTTTTTTTGCTCTCTAGTAGAAAAATATGGCTTGTAGAACAATGAAGGGCACTGATAGTTTTTAGTTCTTATGCTCCGCTTAAATCAGTAGCCAAAGAAAGAAAGTTACATGTACAGTAGGTGAGGAGTTGACTCTTCATTGGCCAGATCGTACAATTATTATATCATTGAATCTCACGAAATTCTTAATTCACTATGTATTTGACAAAGCATTTTTGGCAGAAAAGGCACTTACCTTAAGAGTTAAGCTTAATCACAGTACTGTATCACTATTGATCCTGGAGTTACTTGAATTTTTTCTGCTTAAGGATGTTTCTGCTTTACAATCATATGTACAAAGTCTTGTTTTGCAGTCTTGTGAGAGACATGCAGTATTCCAGTTTAAATTTGCTATAGTTTAGGAAGCAGAGCTGATGGTTTAATCATTTCTTGTCCTGCTTTAAATACTTGTATTAAGAAATATACGCATTTTTTACTTGCAATGTTGTATGATTATCATTTCTATGAAGTTAGTGGTCAACTATGTTGTTGTTGTTTGTAGAGAACCGTTAACATAACCATTAAAAATGTTGCTGAAGACTATTATTGTGAGGTTAATGTAATTCATTATTATCAGTTTAAACAACCGTTTTCTTCTAACCCATATGGAATGGTTACAGCTACCACCTCTTGACTATTTTAAATGGGTTACCACAGATTCATGACTAGTACCCAAAAAACTGGTTTACCATGACCACAAAAAATGGTTATTATAACTTATCTGTATGGGTCGAAACACATTTATCTTTTTATTTATTATAACGACTAAAAATTTAAAGTTAGTTTAACCAAAAAGTAGAGGTTATGACAAACAATTATTAAACGTTGTGAGAAGTGGCGTGGGCTGTGGTAGAAACAACCAGTTTTAAGGGTTAATGTAACCCATAAAGAAAAGTTATTTCAACGGGAATAAAAAATGGTTAACCTGAACTATATTTTTTTGGTTACTGTAACCTAATAAAATACGGTTACCTGGAATTCAAACCTTAACCATTTTTTGAAATGACTATAACTGGTCAGTTTTTACAGTTTAACCTTGGACAGTTTATTGAACATGCATCGCTTGAAGCACACAGCTTCGTAATGAGGGCATATCGTACATTTGATCGAGACTCTTGTTCTATTCCTTGGGGATTGGCCACATACTGCAGTGAACTGCGGCATTACATCGTTGACAAAGGTAATTAAGGTGGATAACTGACATTGGCAGCCTTCTTGCAGGCTACGTTGGGTGGGAAGGCTAGAGTAAGAAAAATTCTCACCCAATTACTCAAGTGGCCGATGCCATACGATGAATCTTTGTTTATAAGTAATCTTTCTTCACTGCTTCTTTTTGACGATGGAAATTACAACAACTGCTCTAGATACTCCTTAAAGCTAGACACACCAAGCTCCTCTGGTCCCAACTCTTTCACTGTAAAGTTGTTCCAGCTTCTTGATTTTAAAAATGCTTTTGTTGCAGTAGGATTCCGCTTCAGCAGATTCTGGAACTGATGTTTGGAATTCATCGTCAGGGTCTTGTACACGATCTGCTGGAGCCGATGTTCGGAATTCATCGTCAGGGTCTTGTACAGGATCTGCTGGAGCCGATGTTAGGAATTCATCGTCAGGGTCTTGTACAGGATCTGCTGGAGCTGATGTTTGGAATTCATCGTCAGGGTGTTGTACAGGATCTGCTGGAGCTGATGTTTGGAATTCATCGTCAGGGTCTCGCACAGGATCTGAAGGAGCTGATGTTTGGAATTCATCGTCAGGGTCGTCTCGCACAGGATCTGAAGGAGCTGATGTTAGGAATTCATCGTCAGGGTCTCGCACAGGATCTGCTGGAGCTGATGTTTGGAATTCATCGTTAGGGTTTTGTACAGGTTCTGCTGGAGCCAATGTTTGGAATTCATCGTCAGGGTCTTGCACAGGATCTGCTGGAGCCGAAGTGTGGAATTCATCGTTAGGGTTTTGTACAGGATCTGCTGGAGCCAATGTTTGGAATTCATCGTTAGGGTCTTGTACAGGTTCTGCTGGAGCTGACGTTTGGAATTCATCGTCAGGGTGTTGTACAGGATCTGCTGGAGCTGATGTTTGGAATTCATCGTCAGGGTCTCGCACAGGATCTGAAGGAGCTGATGTTTGGAATTCATCGTCAGGGTCGTCTCACACAGGATCTGCTGGAGCTGATGTTAGGAATTCATCGTCAGGGTCTCGTACAGGATCTGCTGGAGCTGATGTTTGAAATTCATCGTTAGGGTTTTGTACAGGTTCTGCTGGAGCCGTTGTTTGGAATTCATCGTTAGGGTTTTGTACAAGTTCTGCTGGAGCCAATGTTTGGAATTCATCGTTAGGGTCCTGCACAGGATCTGCTGGAGCCGAAGTGTGGAATTCATCGTTAGGGTCTTGTACAGGATCTGCTGGAGCTGACGTTTGGAATTCATCGTTAGGGTTTTGTACAGGATCTGCTGGAGCCAATGTTTGGAATTCATCGTTAGGGTCTTGTACAGGTTCTGCTGGAGCTGACGTTTGGAATTCATCGTTAGGGTCTTGTACAGGTTCTGCTGTAGCCAATGTTTGGAATTCATCGTTAGGGACTTGTACAAGTTCTGCTGGAGCCAATGTTTGGAATTCATCGTTAGGGTTTTGTACAGGTTCTGCTGGAGCCAATGTTTGGAATTCATCGTTAGGGTTTTGTACAGGATCTGCTGGAGCCAATGTTTGGAATTCATCGTTAGGGTCTTGTACAGGATCTGCTGGAGCTGACGTTTGGAATTCATCGTAGGGCTCTTACAGGTTCTGCTGGTGCCAATCTTTGGAATTCATCGTTAGGGTCTTGTACAGGTTCTGCCGGAGCCAATGTTTGGAATTCATCGTTAGGGTCTTGTACAGGTTCTGCTGGAGCCAATGTTTGGAATTCATCGTTAGGGTTTTGTACAGGATCTGCTGGAGCCAATGTTTGGAATTCATCGTTAGGGTCTTGTACAGGTTCTGCTGGAGCCAATGTTTGGAATTCATCGTTAGGGTTTTGTACGGGATCTGCTGGAGCCAATGTTTGGAATTCACCGTTAGGGTCTTGTACAGGATTTGCTGGAGCCGATGTTTGCAATTCATCGTTAGGCTTTCGTAGAGGATCTACTGGAGCCGATGTTTGGAATTCATTGTTAGGGTTTCGTAGAGGATCTGATGGAGCCGATTTTTGCAATTCATCGTTTTTAGTTCCTTCATCATGACAAAAAGAACTCTGATATCCTTTTTTTCTTGGTTGGTAAACATTTTTCTATACGTACAATGATCAAGCAAGCGTGAGGTCCAGATGGCTGGACTCTGCCTAACGTCCTTTTTTGCGTTTTTATGAACCGCGACAAAGTCGAGGTCAGTCAAATCGCAAAAAAGGCAAGGCCAGTCTCCAGCCATCTTGACTGAACAAACTTGGTAAGTAAAGAGTTTATATAATTATCATAATGCCAGAAAGCGAACTTTTTCTTGCAAGACCAACGAGGGAAATCTCGCTCTTGTTTTGTGGCCAATCAGATCGCAAGGTTAATTCGGGTATTCACACAAGACTGAGGGGATTCATCCTGTGTTGTAATGATTACGTCTACTCATCAATCGTTATGTGGCATAAGCATCAATTGTTTTTACCCTCGGTAAGAAAGATTTGCCGATAACCCTATGAAAGGAACGTTAACCCGGCGTCGAATAACAATAATAATAATAATAATAATAATAATAATAATAATAATAATAATAATAATAATAACTTTATTTCTGTAGCGCTCTTCTCCTATGTTCTAGGCGCTTTACAGTCATGTAAACAACATTATTGATAAATATTTACAAATTTACAACCATACCCTAATTATATTTACAATGGGTAAAAAAAAAAGAAAAAAATTAAAACTAAAGCAACTATTAAACTATTTTATTCATAATGATTAAAAAAGGGAAAAATTAAAACTAACGCAATATAGACAAATCTATATATAGAAACAATGATTTGTTATTACAGAATTTATTAAACAAGTACGTCTTAAGTGATCT
Organism: Porites lutea; assembly: GCF_958299795.1. NCBI lineage: Eukaryota > Metazoa > Cnidaria > Anthozoa > Scleractinia > Poritidae > Porites > Porites lutea. The sequence continues at coordinate 5,910,131 of NC_133204.1, forward strand.
TTTAAAACTCGGGTCGTGTTGGACTTCCGAATTTCATAGGGTATTAAGTTCCATTCTCTGGGTGCATGAACTACGAATGCTCTAACTCCGTAGGTCTTGGTATACGATGTAGGTTGCATTAAAAGTTCATTACTAACAGACCTCAATGATAGTATGAGAACGATAATGTAGTTTCTGAGCTAAATAGCTAGGCAATGTCCCATTCAGTGATTTATATACGAGGAGCAGAATCTTTAAAATAATACGATATTGAATTGGTAGCCAGTGAAGCTCGCACAAAACAGGAGTGATATGCTGAAAGTTACTCACTTGCAACACAACTCTAGCCGCCGTGTTTTGTACATACCGCAATCTTTGTAACTGATACTTAGGTAGGCCGTATAGTAATGCATTACAATAATCTAGTTTCGATATGACAAATGCATGAACAGCAACTTCTGCTGATTCTTTAGTGAAATACTTCCTAATTCTAGATAGGTTCCTGAGATGATAGAATGATGATCTACAGATGCTAGACACATGTGCATGAAAAGACATGTGCTCATCAAAGATAACACCAAGACTCCTAGCCGACTGAGAGGCAGCCACGCTCTCATCACCAACACATGCATAAGGACTGAAAGGATGGAGAGGGACGACACTTTGAGTGTATGAGCATGACCTCCGTCTTGTCGTGGTTTAGCTTCAATTCGTTGAGATCCATCCAGCGACATATTGCAGAAATGCAGTTCTCGACCCTCGATTTAGTAGCGTCCACATCCACCGATTTGAATGCAAAGTATAACTGAGTATCGTCGGCGTATAGATGATAATCCAAGCCATAAGATCTTATCACTTAGCTTTAGCAAGTGGCGCAGTATACAGAAGGTAGAGTACAGGTCCCAGAACTGAACCTTGGAGAACATCCACGGGAAGATCTCGTACCGTAGAATTCGCCTCATTGATGTTAACAAACAGAGTTCTTTGAGAAAGATAAGAATCGAACCATTGCAGTACAGTTCCTCTGATGCCAAATGATTTCTGCAGTCGTGCCAGCAACAAGGAATGGTTAACGGTATCAAATGCTGCCGACAGATCCAATAAAACAAGGAAAACATTCTCGCCCTTATTCAATGACAGCATAATACCATTTGTAACAGTGAGAAGTGCAGTCTCGGTGCTGTGAAATATCTTGTACGCTGATTGAAGAGGCTCGTGTAGATCATTATCGCCAAGATAGCTATTTAATTGCACAAACACAGTTTTCTCTATGAATTTAGACAGGAACTTTAAATTTGATACAGGGCGAAAATTACTAAACTGCTCAAAGTCTGCATTTAATTTCTTAAGAATAGGTGGTAGCAGCGCGACCTTAAGTTCCTTGGCCAGCAATCCAGATGACAATGACAAATTGATCACCCTTCTAAATATAGGGACAAGACTAGAATAACATTTCCGCATCGTATTCGCTGGAAGTGGATCCAGTGCGCATGTCTTAATAGTTGAACCCCTTATCAACCCTAAGACATCTTCATCTGTTACCATTGTGAACTCGCTAAAGCATGACGTACACTCAAAATCCTCCATAGTGTTCTCCCCCAGCTGCTCCTTTCTAACCAGCAACTCATCACGAATTCGCACAATCTTGGCACTAAAGAAATCAGTAAAGGCATTTGCGAGTTCTTGGTCACTGTTCGCAGACGGATATCTTTTGTCTATACTCCTTTGCAGTAATTTATCAACTGTGCGAAAAAGTAATTTACTATCATGGGCATTTTGAATAACTGCTGAAAGATGCTGTTCTTTCGCCTTATAGAGCATATCATTTACAACATTGCACTGTTCCAAGTAATTTACCCTGTCAATTTCAAAACCATTCGAACGCCATTTACGTTCGAACCTTCCCCTTTTCCTCTTCTGAATAGCGATCTCCTCAATATATACTAAGGAGCATTAGGTCGAATGACAATAGTGCGAGTTCTTTTAGGTGCCAACTTGTCCAAAGCCTTGCATAACACCTCATCATACTCCTTCGCCAATGACTCAATACTTTGCGAGATACACCCGTCTGACAAACCAGACGATCCAATCATCTCATTGAAAGCATCAAAATCAAATCACTTTAATTTACGACAGACAACAGTCCTCCTCTCATTTAATGGTTTCCGTAAATTCAAATTAAAGCAAACAGCCTTATGATCCGAGATAAACTGTTCCATGACTGTAACATTCTTTAGGCCTAAGGCGCTCTCACTCTCATTCCTTTTAATGACCAAGTCCAATATATGACCTCGTTTATGGGTGGGTACACACACATGTTGCTTTAAATTGAACAAATCCAGTAACTCTCCAAATCGTGTCGCGTCCCAATCGGCCTTTTCGTCCATATGGAAGTTAAAATCCCCGTATATCAAAGGCTCTTCTGGGCATATTACAGTCTATTGCAATAGACTAGAAAATTCCTCTAGAAAGATTCCAAGTGACGCACCCCTCGGGGGACGGTAGACAACGATTGCTCTCAAACTCTTACGAGCAACAAAAGTGACATCAATGCATTCAAACGCTGTAAAAGAATGCTCAAATAACCTTGTTTTAGAGCCAATACCTTGCTTGTAAAGAAGGCCCACGCCTCCGCCTCTCCCTGCCGACCGTGGGGAGTGCAGGAGACGATAACCATTCGGACAAAGCTCTCCAATAGTCACTTCACTACCTTCCACATGCAGCCATGTTTCTGTAATCCCCAACAAATCCACCTTATAATCCACAACAAAGTCTTTAACAATAACAAATGTCTTGCATTTGTTTTCTTTCTTTTTTTCTCCTCCAACAGGTTAGCTGAAATTTATAAAGTTTTACCCCCTCGACTGGCCATTGCAAATGACTTCTACACCGGTCTACTGATTAAAGGTTAAAAATTCTGTACAGAATTCCAGTTAATGAAAAAATAATTCTTTTACTATAGGTTCTGCCCTGTCTGAATAAAAATTTCTAACTAGCGTTTTATTTATCAATATCAGGACGGTCACATCACCACCTTGATATCACTGATTTACCACGCCGTTTCATTCAGGGCGGGAACGTTTGGTGGCAATAGTTATTTGGTGTTCTTTTTAACAAGCCTCATAGAGTTTCCCTCTAACTGGACGTGCATAGTGCTATGCCGTACGTATGAACGTAAGCATGATACTCAAACTTTCAAATTTAAACATATCTTAACCCTCGGACGTACAGGAGTGGGGGTGGGGGGAGGGGGGGGGGGCTGTTACTTCTTCCCTCCGAGGACTCTTTGAGTTTTTCCCTAGACGATAAGACATCAACACCTGACGTTTTTAGTAGCAGTTCGTTTATCCCTCGGGCGAATTTTAAGAAAAGTCTAGTGATGGTCACTTTCTATGGTTACGAGATACGACGTCTGGTACGAGCAGGCGGTCAAGCCATTTTTCAGTAAAAATGCATGTTTTATCAACTTCTTTCAACAATTAAGGTAAAGCTTGTGGACAAAATGATGCTAAGTGCTTATTTATGTGTTATTTCACATGTCAAGCGCATAAAATTAGCATTTATGCCGGTTTTAACCTAATTTCTAATTCTTTGTAAAATCCAAGATGGCGACCATTTTTTGGTGACGTCACAGACCTCCAGCAGCGCCACCACCAATAAAATACACCTCATCTTTTTTGAGAAGGAAAGGCTTACCACGAAGGCAAATCGTTTCGAAATACTGCAACATATAAAATACTCTGGGGAGGGGTTCCATCCAACACCCCCCCCCCCCCCCTTGTACCAGGGTTAATCTCCTTCTCTACGAAACTGGCAATTACTGTTGAAATCATTTATACATTCAAATTTGCTGTACGCACATTCCACTGATCAAACTGTTCTCCTTCATTTCCAAGGAATATCGGTATAGGAGTATCATCCGCCTTTTCACGCGTTGGATCAATGTCAGTCACCGTATGTCGTTTGGCTGGCACGTTAACTTGTTGTTAGCCTGGGAGCGAGCTCTCCATTTGCGGTCAGGGTAAAGGGCGGAATGAGTTTGCGGAATGGCTTGTGGCATGGCTTGCGGAATGACATAATTTTGTGGAATTTAATATATGCAGAATAACCCAAAGAAATAAATTAAACTGAAAAGTGCGTCCTTTTATGACGCCAATCAATTTGCGAACGCAGCCGCTGTTTTAATGGTGACATACGATGACAGCAGGCAGTCAAAAAGCCGCGAAGGCTCATTGTCGATTAGCCTTTTCCGCACAGCCACAAAGATTCTTCTTGCCTTTATTAGTCGGGCTGCATAGCAGCATCGATACTACAGCACGAAAGTCGGCCATTGAAGAAAAGATGTTTTGGAAGGTCACGCTCCCTTCTACTTAATTAATTTTTTCTGCAAAAGATGTTTGCACGATTAACTTAACAGTTTCCTTTTACCTATATTTGTATTTGCAACCGCGTGAGAAGTTTTTTTTTTTCAGACGGTGGGTTACGTGATCGTTACATAATATTCAGAGATGAAGACGGATCTTGTATTTTGTTTCCTTAGCTGCTTGGTTAAGTTTCCGGCACGCGAAGCTAACAGCTGGCGGAAAAGGGCGAGTTCGAATCCTGGCAACTGAGTGTGCGTCTTTTTTTCTTTTTTTTTTCCGTTTCCTACCGTTTCAGCATTTTTTCACGATCAAACGCACACACTCACACAAACAAGGAAGATGCGAAGGCACGCGGAAAGGCCGAAAGGAGACAGAGAGCAGTTCGCTCCACTCGAGTTCTGGATTACAGATTAATGTCTGACTCGGGGCGTTCATTTAGTCTCAAATATGATCTGATCCGTCCACCGTCATTAATTAATACATATATTTTTTCAGGTTCGTTTTCATGTTCTGTTTGCTTTCGTCTGTTCCGTCTTGTGCTTTCTGTTACCAGAGACGAGAGACGCCTCAACATTGGAGAATATATAGATTCCTTCAACAGCAGCACCACAGTCGAAATGGCAGATCGAGAAGAAAAAGTTCGTTATGAAGCAAGCAAAGAGAAAGACGAATTGAGAAACAGAATTGTTGCTGAGGGAGAAGGAGAGCAAAGCTGTTTAATTTTTTATATGTATTAACTATTTATCATATTGGAACTTTAAAGTCAAAATAAAAAAAAGGGAGGCACCGTTATTCTTTTATGAGCTGTGAGGGTTCAAACATACCCCCTTTATGATTTGAATACCCCCTTTATGGCAATTTCTATCACTTCGATGCAGTTTGCTACTTTGAGAAATTGAATTTATTAAAAATAAGGATTGTCGATAACATTGAGAATATCATTGATTGTTGAAAATAAGGGTATACAAATTGGGAGTTGGAAACCCTTTCAGTAATCTTTTCGTGTAAAAAAAAATTATTTCAAGAAGGCGTCAGTCCAAATTCGTTCCCATGGTTACCAAAATTGACATTAAAAACAAAATGGGTGTTAGGTCTGTTCTTTTCTTTTATATTTCTTTTTCTTAAAAAGACAATTAGCCATTCTTCCTGTGTAGGAAGCCTATTGTGATTTTTGGTAGAGTTAAACCATATATACTTTTAAGTATATTAAAAAAACCATGGCAACGAATTTGGACTGATGCCTTCTTGAAGATTTTTTTTTGTTACAAAAAGATTACTGAAAGGGTTTCCAACTCCCAATTTTATACCCTTATTTTCTACAATCAATGATATTCTCATTGTTATCGACAATCCTTATTTTTAATAAAATAACTTGGATTCTGGATTCCAGTGGTTTTTGGGACTCCAAAGCTCCTTGAGCTGTATTAATGCAGATCCCAAAGCTGAGAATTTCGCATTCTATATGCAAATGTTTTCGATTTCACTTGGGACGACTGTAATACCCAGGAGAAATTGGGAACAATGGTCATGTAAAAGTGGCTTGGGCAAAACGGAAACCTCATGGCCCATTATTAGTTGCATCATAGTTACGTTTTTCCCTGTCCTATTTAGAAGGAAGCCCAAACAAAATCGTAGTGACGACATTAAACCCCGGTTATAGATGTTATTCATAACGTCGATGGAAGCAACAACAACAGGCATTACCAGGGAACTAGAGTGTTTCGTACTGGACTTGGGAAATATTTAAACCGAAAAGACCGCAGAGTAATTATTCTCTGTTTTCGGAGAAGGATCATAATTATGGCCGTCTCAGATTTACTTGTTATGATATTATTCTGAACCCCAGCGGTTGCTTTCATGCTTTGAAAGAACACCTTATAATTGGGCTTGATGATTATGAGTTCTTGTTTTTCCTTGTCTTTTTCTTTGTCCTTTTTTACTACGAGCGCGAGCTCAGCGATTCCCACAAATTAAAAGTTTTTCTTGACTTCCTCCACCTGAAATTTAAGCTTCAGGTTCTTCGGATGGTTAGCAGATCCAAAAGTACATTGTGAAAATTGCTTGTTTAATCGGCAGAGTTTTAGTGAAAGAGGAAGTTTGAGGGTAGATTTTTTTTCTGCAGGCCAACAATAGGGAAGATTTTTTTTCTGCAGGCTAACAATAAAATCCGATCTGATGTACTGGCCGTAACAGTCAGTCCGCGGCGCCCTGCTTGGTTATGGTTGCTGTCGTAGTTAAGTGCGCAGCCGGAGTTTGTCCCAAGCCTTAGAGAAAATCCTCAAGACGGCATTCGACTGTTCAACAGTACAACCGTGAATAAATATATTCAAAGCCGTGAAAACAAACAAAGTTTAATAAATCAGTTCATTAAGAAGGGTCCCCAGAAGCGTTATTCAATACCTATCGCCTCCAAAATATTCCCTCAACCCCGCACGCTTACTGAGGCTCGACGGTAATTTTTTAAATCTCGACCCTGCACACACCGCACTAGAAGCCGAATCCTGACCGTACCCGGCAAATAGTCAGGTCGATCAAGCGTAATAAAAAATAAATGATCATAAAATATCGCCACGTTGTAGGATTGAGGAAAATGTGGTTAAATTGAGTTAAGTCAGAAGAAAATTCTTTTTTACACATTTAAGAAAATATAGCACACTTTCATTACCCTGGATATCATTTCTAAACAAGTAGTCCCGACCCACGTCTTGAATCTCGCTTCTCTTTTCTACTAAAATTCCCACTCCCGACCTTCAAAGAAGACAGATAACCAACTTGGACACTCACTGAGGTAACCGGTTTGTCTCTGTGACTTTTTTGGTGGAGATCTTCCGTCAGTAGCTCTATTTGCTAGCAAGAACTCACAGGTAACAAATGCTCTAGACATACGTACCCAACTTCGCAGGCTATTCGTCAGAGAATTAAAAAGCGGAAAAAGATTAGAAAACAAAAAGCCTGCTTTTAGTTAGACTTTCTTATATTTTTTCGTTCTCGTGCATTCCACTTGAAGTCCTAGTCGCCAAGTCTGCGACTAGACCAGCATTTATGATCCTGCGTTTAAAGATAGACAATTATACCAGTGAGGGGTCAATAGCTTTCTACATCACTGTTCCCATTACAAATCAAACGTGCCACAAGTTTCCAACGGATATCGTCCAGAAGATTGTTGTTCCACCTGACCGCTATAAATTCTATTGTCTTTTAAGGACACAAAAGCGTTTATCTTGCTTTTCTAGTCTTTTCATCTTTTGTTTTGAAATTGTTTTGATTCAGTGCGATTTTTAAATCGCCGGAAGTGATGTTCGACAAGGAATCTAAGGCATGTGGATAAAAATGTAATTCATGAAACGAATGAAATGTGACGCAGTCGAAGACTAATAACAACATTGATTCATTTATTCAAGTTGAATGAATTTCGTATTTACTCAAAGTTCTGTTGTTGACATTCAGCGTAATGTAGTGAAAATTTCGCGGCAAAATAATAACACACTACGAACACAGCACTTTGTCAGGTCACGAACCTCTTGGCCAATCAGTTTACTTTATTTTTGTCACGTGGGTTTGCAAGAGCTGTGGTCGTTGTGATGAAGTTGGAAATGGCGTCGGAAAATTTGTGGCAGCGCGGTTTTGACGAATGGGGCAAACGCCGGAAACTTCTGGAATAATTTCGCGTTACGAGTTATCGATGATGAAACAAGAAAGGTAGGTTTATTAATTAGGTAAGATTTGGGCTATTTAGGATAGATATCCTTACTCTTAAGTCTGCATTCTGCACAGATGAAGTTGCGAATACATCTCGCCAAACTGTGGTACACAAACGTATCCAAGTGGTCAGGCTAATTGCGGGTTTTTAAGTTTTCAGCGCAGATATTAGATATCTATGGAAGATTTCGAGAAATCTGTAAAAGATGAATATTACTTTTGTTTATTGCTGCACCGAATGTTTTGCTTGATTGCATGAGATGTGCTCCTGATTTCCTTCACGCAAAACTCCTAGTTTCCGGACCAAACCTTACGGAAAGTTCGTCTTTCATAACACGCTGGAAGGCGATAGCACCGGTAGAAGAACTTTTCCTGCAACTTTTAACTCATTCGTCAGATTATCTTTCCTGTCTATATAACGAATAACTTAATTCTTCAAATTCTATTGTAATTTGTAGGAGCAATGCATCTATTTTGGCTCGAATTGAATAGCTGATTCAGGCAATTCAAATTGGAAGGTCAAATTATTTATTTGATCGCGTGTGATTCATTCATCAAGGCGGTCGATTCGGTTAATAAAAATTTTTAAAGAGTGATATTGGCGTGTTTTCTTTCAAACCAAAATTAAATGTTGGCTTATATCAATGATGAGATTCCTTTAAGATTTCTATAACTTTTGATTCAAAATTCTTTCGATAAAAGCGTATTGTTCAGTTTGATTAAGGAATTTTCCCCAGGAAACTGCTTCAGTTTACTTATTGTTATTTTTTTCTAGAATGCGGACTAAAGCTGACCCTAAGTTCGTTAAGTACGATTGTCGTCTTTGCGGCTTTAAACACGTTATATTGAGGAAGAAGTGTGGCTTTGAAAGCGTAAAATACCACTTATTTTAGTACTACTCAGTCAATACCAACACTGTAAATATTTTCAGGATAATCCATAAGGCAATGCCATTCATTTAGGCCACTGAATTGTTTGATGAGTCGAATTACGACCATTTCGGAGATACAAGTGTATATATATCACAGATATATGTTTAAATAGTCTGTTACAACCTGCTTACTATATCTTTTCGAGCTCAAGTGCACAAATTCATTCTGACGAGTATATAAATTGTACAGTTCAGTCACTTTCAGGTAAGCTCAACGAAGTTATTTTTTAATTTGCTGGTTAGATAAATTTAGTTTAAGTAGTTGATTACAAGAGCAAATTATCTGAATTGTGTAGTGGCCATGTGCAACAAAATGATCATGATAAAAGAAATCATGTCCCTGATACATTTAGTTCACCAAAGTAATATTGGTTTTTATTCAATACTGCACCTGTACAGATCTGCTGTCTTGTTTTTCACTTCCTTTAATAAACGAGTGATTAATTTCTTGAACCCCAAAGTGAATGGAACTAAAACTGGCTTCTTGTCCCTTATATTAAAATACTGTAGCTTTTACAGTATGTTACATGATGTTCTTCTTGAGTTTTTGAACTTTCTGAACATTTGAAGCAACACCAACCAAACTGAACACAGAAATTTCCATGTTTCCTGCCCATACTTGATACCTGTTTGTAATGTGTTAGGATCAATATATGCCCCTCATGTCGTTACATTATTGTGCATGTTGTAACTGAGTGTTCTTGTTGCTTTCTTCTAACCCATTGGACTGTATGTACATAATTATCGTGGACCATGGGCGAGTGCCTCTTTGAGCACTTGGCAGGCATTTTGTTTCTTTATTGGCATTTATTCAACAACTGATCACTTTGATTGAGTGCACTAGTATTGGTACATTGTTGTGTTTCATTGATTGACAATAATTTACTGTAGGTCCTTTTTCTTCAATAGTGTTCAATAAAAGTTTTTACATACTTTGTTTCTGTCAAGCAGGCTGGAAAAGTTCCTCTTTGTATGTGATAAAAAATGATGTCCCTATAGATGTAAAAAGAGCCGTTTATGAGTATTGTCCTTACCCCCTCACAAAGGTTTACAATAATTAATTAATAATTTACAATAATTATTAGTTAACCAAAATATAGTTTGGGTTATTGTTTCATTGACTTTTTAACTAAGGACAAAGTTGGTATTTGTAAAATTATTTTCTGTGATTTTACCAGATCCAATTATGTCTTTTGCATTCAATTCAGAACAAGTGCTATATAGTGGAACCTGGTTAATATGGACACCAAGGGGACATGCCATAGTGTCCCTATTATCCTGGCCCCAGTTGTTCAAACGTCAGATAGCGCTATCGACCGGATAAATCACTATCCAGCGGATAGCGTAATTGATTTCTGTAATACTTATCCGCTGTATAGTGATTTATCCGGTGGATAGCGCTATCCAACGTTTGAACAACCGGGGCCTGGTGTCTGTACTAAGCAGGTTATTTTAGAGAAAATCATATTTTCTCTAAAAACAACCCGCTTATATCAGACATCAGTCTTTTCAGTTTTGGGACTAAGGAAACTTTCAGTATTATATACAGGTGTCTGTAGTGTCCGTGAAGCGGGCTTCCACTGTATCTCTATAGTTACAATGTAACACACTTGTCATCAGTAAAGATAATTGTAGGTTTATTATTTTTGATCTCATAACAAGGCCTCAAATGTTCAGTTTATACATTGCTTACAGCTATTTAATGTATGTGTTACAGTTAAATTTAATTTCAGGTTGATTTTGACTTAACTTAGGTTGATTCTCAATTTCATTTGTCTCCAAGCCCTAAGAGACAAAGGAAATCGAGAATCAAGCCAGGTGAAAAACATTTTAACCTGAAATCAGATTTGACCTGTCACATTATATAGTTATGTTAAATGCTAAAGCCATCCATAAAAGTCCATGTCTTGTTTCAACGTTTAAACCTCATTGTCTTAATAATTTTCTTTACAGAGCTAATCACTTGACGGTGTCAAAGCAAGTAGTGTGATTGTATGTGATGAATAGGAAATTATAAAGGTTAAAACGATGCGAACAAGTGATCTTATAATGAAGGACAATCCTGTAGTGCAGTATAATGGTGGTAATGATGACGAAGAAGAGGAAGGCACCGTGGAGGTGCTTGTTTCTATACCAGACGGAAGAGTCAAGGTAAAAGTAGCTGATGAAGAAAAAAAAGCAGACATGTACTAAACTCTCGAAGCAATGAAACTGGTTCACTCCCCAAATGTTCAGTAGTTACAGACGGTGCTATCCACCCAGGCCTACATGTACATGTAGTTGTTCAAAAGATGGATAACGCTATCCATTTGATAAATCTCTTTCCACAATAGGTTTCCCCAATACGTATCTGCTGGATAGTAATGGTGGATAGTGCTATCTAAAATTTGAAATGACTGAGGTGCTGGGTCACCCTCAGATTGTTTGTTCCAGTGGCACCTATCTAACCCTGGTTATTAGTACCTGTGAAGCAGCGCCGATATCTTAGTTCTGGGCCCCCAACAAATTACTGGAAACGTGTTTTGAGTTTCCCTTCAATTGGATTGGCAAAACAACTACAGTGACACCTCTATTAGCTGGCTATACCAATCATGTGGATTGTACAGTTGTTTACATGTACCAAGTGCAAATTGTTCTTGCACAAGTCATCTACACTGTATGATAATATTGATTATTCTGATGATTACAGTGAAGCTTATTTTGCAGATGATGAATTCCCCAAGAGGACTTGCTTTAAAAATAATGTAAATGTTTTGTTTGTCTTGTCTTCTCGGTGTCTTATTTCAGTTTATTTATTGTGTCAAATTTTTAGAAATTGTATCATTTTGATAAACATGACAAAGTTTGGACTGCTAAACTGCTTGTGATTAGTGAGTTAATGAAGGTAAGAAGATGTAGCCTTATTGATGGTATTATTTTATAAAATGTCTTTATGTCTAGTTAGTACAGTACAGTAATTAAAATGAAATGAACTGCATGCAATGGAACATGGTGCTCTTTTTTACTTGTTACTGTTACAGCCAAATCTGGTTTGGCAGACACCAACACCAACACTTGCTACACTATATCTGAGACATCCTGCTAAGATAAACAACAGCTAAAATCACTGGCATTTGACTGAAACCATTTCCTGCCAATGGGACTTCATTAATAAAGGACTTACTGTACGGAACCTTTTTTTTTTGGTTTCAACATCACAGTTTTAATGTGTACATTAACATGTATCTTGGAGTTTGTTTTTTTTTTTATTTCCCATAAATTTTTTTCTTGTTCCTGGGTATGGTAATGTACAGTGTATGCCAATGACTTTTAAAAAGCGTTTGAAATTCATGTTAATATTATCAACTGCAACATGTAGTCTATGATTTAAGTACAGGCTGTAGTGAGGTAATGATCATGCCTGACCTACAATTCACATGCATTAACTAGTAAAGAGACATTTTAGTCTTTGGACTTGAGCAGGCAAGATATTGAATATAACTGGTTGTGTCTCAGGGTGCTAAAGATGGTTTGAATTATGCATTCTATGATCCACCCTACAATGGTAAGTCTGGCAAATTTCTTGAGGAGGAGAGGCTTTTCATTGACTACCCACTTAACGGATCTCCACCAATTCTTGAGGTTAGTGGCAGGCTTTAATAATTTTTTACAAGCTTGATACAGAGAGGATATTACATGGCCACACAGGGATAAATAAACACCAATGAAATACCAAACCATTTCACTTTAATAGTTTTTTGGTGTGAAAGGCGCGATTTATTATGTAGCCATAGCAACGGTGATATTTTCACATGTGAAGATATCAAGTTTTTGTGCGAAAGCTCACCTGGTATTTCATTGGCGTTTATATAATAAATTATTTATTATCTTTATTGAATAGGACATTTCTGAGTTCCAAAACTTTCACCTTAAAAATGAGGCTAAGTGCAAAACCGTTTTTTGGGAAAATGAGTTTTTTGGCATGGGAATAAAAAATCATTTTCATATCAGTGGTTCACACACTTAGCCTGGCTTTGAAACAGAAGCTTGTGGCAACTTGGAAGTGGCCTTTGGCTATTGATTTTTGCAAACTGTTGTTGTATATCTTGCCTGAATAGAATAGGTCATGCATATTACACAGTACCTGTAAATTTATATTTGCTTTTAAGAAACAATATTCTTTAAGGGTCCATTCTGGTTTGTATGGTATAATTTTAGCTATCAAATCTGTTTAATTTTGTTGCCATGGGGATTTTTGCTGTTTTCAAGGAATTCTTTAGTTAAAATCAAGGGCAATCTGTTGTATCTCATCTAAGATAGTAGCAAAACTTTGAAGAAAGTACATGCAATTTCATTTTTTAATTTTTTTATCTTTACATTTTTTTTATCTTTAGTTTTATCTTAGTTTGCACTAATGACAAGTTTTTATAATTATTTTGAGATAATGTCTGTATAAGTGAGTTAACTTAGAATAAAAGAGGACTTTTATGTTCATTGTTATTGCATTGTCAGTTTAAGCGCAAAGGAAGAATCTACCGTTCTGTGGGTTATGATCCAAAGACTTTGCAGAAAGTCAATTCAAAGGTGAGTTAACGAAAAAGCTGCTATAATTTTAGCAGTAGTCGTGCTATACAAAAAAGCTATTTTTCAGTTGTACAGCTCTCTAACTTAACCCCTGTTTGGTGTTGATATATGCGGGGACAAATTAAAACTTATTTTGTAAAAGTACATGTAAACTTGTCTGTTGAAAATACGTTACTCATTGGTGTTCTACTGAATTGTTGATGTATGAGTCTTAGTCAATACCTTAGTGCCACAGTCAGTTATTTATTTACCCGTGATCAAGAATTCCTTCATCACCTCATGGTTTTTTCATGAAGAGATGAAGGTGACAAAATCTATCTAATTATTGCACCGGAAGTCAGATATGTTGCTTGACCAATCGGTGCAGGGCTCCGAAGGATCTTTTGTTTTCCGACCAATTAGACAAAAGTGCAGATTCTGGACTATGGGCAGACCACGCGTAAAGTGAATGTATCAGGTGTCCTTTTCCCGTCGTCTCCCAAGCAAAAAAGGGATGAAGGATACCTGATTGTTATCTATTTATTAGTATTACTATTATTATCATCAGCGTGCAACGTGCAAAGAATGTACTGTCGGATAGCCTGGGGCTCGAGGATTTTGCTGTCGGGCTAATGACTTTTGTTCTTAGCTTGCCCGATGGGCAAGTGAAGTTTTTTGAGAATTCAAATTACAGAAGGACCGTGTATTCAAACCTGCTCATCAAAGAGCTTTAAGGGCTAGTTAAAGTGATGTTTGGGCTAGTACATGCTACATGTAGCTACAGCTAGCCCGAATGGCAAGCTGTAGAACTGACTGTCTTTGCACCCTGGTTATTATAAGTATTTACAACTAATTGTGTGAAATTTGTCATTTTTTTTTTTCAGGCAAAACAGAAAAAGTTTATTGAGCTGGTTTCTTCTAATACAATCAATCGGGTTGTTGAAATGACAGAAGAAGGGATTGACCCCAACTTTCAGGACGAAAAAACAGGAGGTAAAAATTATACACCTGAGGCACATTGTAATAATACTGCCAAACCTCCTGTAATTGTCACCCTTCCTCATGCCAACCTACCCCACCCCCTCCCCCAAAAAAAGGAAAAAGAAGAAAACAGCAGTATAAACAATACAGCAACAAACTGTAACAAGAGTAGTTGGAGGAAGTGCTCTCATTTGGCAGGCTCAATCTGCAGTGTCATTAAAACTGGAAAAATTGATTTTGTTATTTTAATTAGAATGGATGTTTCACGTACATGTACAGTACAGAGGTGTTGTGACGAAAGGTGGTTGTATGAAAGTTTTTAGTTCATGCACTGAGTCTGTAGAGCCAAAGAATAAAGAATGGATGTTTCTTGGATGTTACAATTTATATTATGAGCCGGTGAAACATTGCTATCGTGCAGTGAATTATTATTTTAATACCCTGGCTGCGTTACAGTAGCATGCAACATGCTTTTGTTAAGCATAAAGTACATGTAGTTGAATTAAAAGAGTTTCTGTATTTTAACGTGATTTATCTGCTTGACCTGTAGAAACTCCTTTGTCAGTAGCTGCAAGCAAGGCAGATTCTCGCGTAATGATAACCACACTAGTGAGTGGTGGAGCTCAGCTCGACTACAGGACAAGGGAGGGACTAACACCACTACACAAAGCAGCTGTCTGTGGTCAAGCTAATTCTGTTAAGGTAACTTATCTTAGGATGAAAATAGAGTACAATAGAAGCAGTGCTTGGAATAGAGCCCTAGGTGACTTATGATCAGTTGCTAGATTCTCCTTTCAATTTGCCTTGTATAATGCTTGTGAATCAAAGAGAGAATTAATTTTTGACTAAATCAGGAGTCACTTAGGGCCTTAGTATCAGGCCTCTTGATGAAAAGGTGGCTTTGAAAACAATAAAGAGATACGTATTGTAAAACCTTAAACAATGATCAATTTTTTCCATGTGTTGCTCTAAAAAATGAACAGGTCAGAGCTGTTTCCGCTAGGTGTACATGTACACTCTTTACAATCATGTAACAGAGTGCATTAAATTGTACCTAATGTACACTGTAAGTGTATCTAAATTTCTAGAATTTGTAAAAAAATTAGTCACCACCTGTTTACTCTGAGATAGATTTAGCATCATTTGGGATAAAAAATATATATATATATTCTGGAGGGTCTAACCCTTAAAATAACATACAGTATGTAGTAGAATTTGATTTTCTATTGGCAGTTATAATACCTGGTGACCACATGTTCCTTCAGTTCTTAGAATTGGCTAGACAAGTATATTTAAAGGTCAATTTCAGGCCTGGAAATGTATAGGCAGGGTCTTACATGTACATCAGTGGATCTCCTGACCCTTAGCTATTATGAACATTGTACTTTATGGCATATTTGTGCCACTAAATCAGAGTCTGATTAAACCTTAAAGCTAGAGAAAATATTCCTCAACCACTTACATGTACATGTACATCAAAGTGCTTAAAATTATTTCTAGGATGCTCACATATCATTGTGTCATTTAAACTTTGTAGATACTGTTGGACTTTGGAGCATCACCAAATTACAAAGATTCAAGGGTAAAGATACATAAAGTGCTTCTACCTGTTTTTAGTAAATTGATTATTTTTACTGATTGAGGAAGTGATTTTTTTGCTTCATATTAGCTTTTAGGTTGTGAATCATACATGCAACTACATGTACGTTTATTTTAACGCTAAAAAATGTGGAGACTACACCTGTACATGGTCATTTGTAAAGCGAAATAAAAGCTTATTTCATGTTGGCTTTCATTTGTTTTAGGGGCTTACTCCATTGTTTCATACAGTGCTGAATGGCGGAGATCCATACTGTTGTGAGATACTGCTAAATGACCATTCTGAAGTGCATATCGCAGATCACCAGGGCATGCAGGAGATACACTTGGTAATAATCTTTAAAATATTTTTGCTGCGAACTGCTTGTTGACAATAGGGCGCCTGTACTTCTAAATTTTATAATCATTTTAATTTTATCTTTCTGACTTTCCAATATGAACAAATAAACAAACAAACAAGTGGAAGACAGACACAGGCAACTGCCACCACCATCACCACCATCACTTCTAAGTTCCAAAGAGATTAAAGAAATTATTACAGAACTAGTTGAGTAGAAGTTGACAACGCCAATAAGTAGAAGGTTTCTGAAGATACTTGTATGTACTGCAAGCTACACTGGTATACATGTATTAGTAGAGATGCATAACCACTACTGAGTTGGTTCTGTTGTAGAATTTTGTTTTTTGACGTTTGAAAATAACATATACTGATAAGTCACCTAAAAAAGAAAATGTATCGCTTTTTTGTGTGCACTGTAGATCAATATTTATTGATCTTGTTGTTCATCTTGAGTTAATACTACTATCCGTAAGGAGGCAGTTGTTCAAAAGGCCAGAAGTGCTATCCACTGGGTAAATCTTTATCCAGAGGAGAATGCAATTTATTAATTTTTTTCCTAATACTTATCCATTGGATAGTGATTTATGTGGTCCTGGTTGTTCAAAAGCTGGATAGCATTACCCAGTGGGAAAATCACTATCCGGCGGATAAGAATTTGGGAAGTAATTGCATTATCCACTGGATAGAGATTTATCCAGTGGATAGCGGTGGATAGCGCCATACACCGACCTTGTGAACAACTAAGGCATGGTGGATAGGCTACAGTGCCATTCCCTTTTTTTAACATCTGGGCCAGGTAAATTTGCAATGTTTTGATTTTTTTTTTCTACTGAACAAAATGTAGTGAACATACACTGTAAATATTTATATTTATTTAATTTTTATTATTTCTGTATTTTTTTTGTCTACCAGGCATGTAAGAATGGCCTTGTTCAACACTTGGAGCACTTGTTGTTTTATGGAGCAGAAATCAATGCACGCACTGCCTCAGGGAATACAGCCTTACATGTGGCTGCTCTGAATAATCAGGTAGGAGGGTACCATAATAGTAACTATTGTTTGTGACAATTTAAATGTCCCTCATGAGCAGCATGGTCATCATACCTGCTTAGATCCACCTTCACTAGAAAGTACAAGTCCTACATGCCGATTATAATTATGCAATGCAGCAGAGACAAGGTCTTGTCTTGGTTTGTCTTGTGGCTTCTTTCCTACGCAGTTACAATGCTGTTCAAGCAAGCAGTTATTGTTTTGAAACTCTATGGCTGCACAAGAGCCTATGTTTCTTCCTGCTTCCTAAAGTCTGGTTCAGTTTCCTTGCTTCTGTTCACTATTATAAGAGAAACTCTAAGACTGGCCATGGAAAAACCAAACTCATCAGAACTTGCTTTACTCGCCAATATTTCTTTTCTTGTCTTTTTTCTTTCTTTTTAGTTTTTATACCAACCGTCTCTTTTCAACTTGCCTTGTTGTTTAGAAGCGCATTAGGTCTGAAATTTGCTTGCAATTTTACGAACAAACACAAACCTGTCCAACTCCCTTGTTAGTCCCATGTTAACCATCTACATACAGCTATTTCGAGGAAGGTTGTCGAAAAAAATATGCACCCGACGTATATCCATGGCCTTTGCTGCCATTCTTTCAAATTTCTTTGAAGAACGGTGAACTCAAAACCACCCACAATACCATTCGGGATTGTCGCGTGCACTTTTTCCGACAATCTTTCTCGAAGCTGTATATGTATATGATTGTACTTCGCCCTTCACGGTTTAGTTTTGGAATGACTACACAACAGTAATTCAATAGTTCCTTTGTAACCCTAACACAAACCGGATCTTGAGTGACTTCTCTTTGTTGACAAGAAGGCTTATGTCGAAACTGTCAAACGTTAAAAAACAGGACCCTAGTTGTTTGTTTGCCTTTTTTTTCTTCTTTCAGTTTTCCTTGTCAAATGTGTATTCATGCGTTTTAATACCAAGTCATGTTTTAAGTTTTTACTATTATCATTCTCATTATTCATGTAAACATTATTCACAAGAGAATGGTTCATTGATCACGTCATTCCAGTTCCGACTTAAAAAATATTGAAAGTTTAGAGTCAGCAATCGATATCACATTGCGCTCGCCACGTGGTTTAATACCATGAAAAATTATTTGACTTACTGACTTACGAAGCTGGTTAAAATGCTTTGAAGAGATGATAAGGTTTTTAACCGTTTTTATCTTGAAGTCTATTAGGACTATTAGCTGATTGGAATTAATTAACCTGCATTTAAGACTACAAATGATATTGTTGATGCGATTTTTAAAAAAAATATCTACAGGTCGGCCATTAGGTGTGATTTCGATGGGAGTTTATTTTCAACTGATATGAATTTTAAACACTTTTCTCTTCCATTAGGATGCGTGTGCTCGAGTATTGCTGTTCAGGGGAGCGAAGAAGGACATATTAAACTACGCTAACCAGTCAGCTTACGAGGTATGAAGATCATGGCGCTTTTCTTCGTCAACCTTTCTCAGGGTTTGAATACAATTCTTATTCCCAGCGTATTAACTTCAAATTGTGTAAACAAGAAAGTTCTTCGCGTGAGCTTTCGTCCAGGTGCAAGAAATTTGCGTGACTGTGTAAAATTGAATAGGATGGTTAAACTGTTTTATATTGGGTTGCATTTGAATTACACTGCAAGGCTGTCGTCGCAATTGTTTTCAATTCGTCTCTCCCAAATCAAGACACCCCTGTCTTTTCCTTTAAACCAACTGTCACTGATTTTATTTCTAGTCGAAGATTGGTGTTAGCTGGATTTTTGTTTAATACATTCGTTCGCGTGACATTAAATGCAATACGCGATTGAAATTTTAAATTCTTCCATAATTATAAGGACAAGTTAATTTACTTATGCATTGTCAGTTTACGAAACCTCAGAAGTGTTTATTCTGGAAGTTATAGTATTTGTGTCTTTCTTTTCCTTAGAGCATTCGTTTTCATAATACGGGTTTTACGTTCCCTACAGCTATTTCTTGCCGTGGTTTACTAATCAAAACAGTTTGGCGTCATAAAATCTAGTGAATACAAACGTCATCCCTGCTTGGTAGACCACAGCGTGAGATGGTTGTTTCCTTTTTCTTCCTTTCAACATAAACGGGGGCTAAACTTCAGAATATCCGGCCACAAAATGCCTTAGCCTATTATGTTATGCCTTGCTCTTAAAAGCATTCCTAAACGTGGAGTGATGCATTAGAGTGAAACAAGTGCAAGCGCTAGTACTGTAGTAAGTGTTATGTGTTTGAGCACCGGCCATGTCCGCATACTACTAGGCAGCGGAAGCGTCGCTTGAAAAATGTATTCGCATTCTTTCAATCTTCATTGCGATTATTTTAAGTCACATACATTGTCAAAATAATGTAGGCGAGCTCTCTTGGAGTTGAATTAACAACTTGAAACTCCAGGAGAACCATGCCCAAGAACCATGTCCGATTTCAAAAAGAAAAAGAAAATTTTGTAGTTGCTTGTTTACGTCCTTCATAAAACGTGACATTAAGCATTTTGACGTCGTATTTGTGCAGTGACGGCAAAGAAATTTACAAAAAAGGCGTGATGCACGTGCGGTGAAAACTATTGCTTTTTGGCGTTCTTGTAGACGTTGCTGTCGTCGGGTCGTAAGGTCCCTTATCTCTTCATTCATAAGGTTTATCTACATGCGCAAAGTAAATGCATAAAGACATACGAATTCTAGCTTTAACAGGTGTTTACTTGCGCTTCTGCATTCTGCTGCTTCGTGGTTTATTTCAATTGACACCGCTTTGGACCAGACGATTCAACATGCACTTTCATAATTGCCATTTGACTGTGTGTTCTCTCGGACAGCTTGCTTTCGGAGAGCTTGTCTACTTATCAGACACAATTTGAAACTCTTCTATCACTTACTCGATAATATTATCTGGCGGCCGATTTTCGGTATTGTTCCGATTTTCTTTTTCACGGTCCACTAAAATATACGTGTACAGGGGTAATAATAAACTGCGCCGATACTGTTGAGTAGACAGATGGCGCCCACTTGAAGTTGAGGGAAAACTTTCCTGATGCTATGCTTTATGCACAAGCCTATGACAATACAGCGGAACTATTTTCTTTCCTCGTGCTTTTACTACTGTTTTCGTCCTGTTGTCAAACTGGTTGACCGGAGTGATATGACGCTCTTTAAAACGTACAATCCCTGTGAACAACAATGTGACTCCGGACACATTACCCGCTTAATCAGCCGTGATGGATTCAAAGCTGGCGCCAAAATGGTTAAAAGTACAAAATGAATGCGCCTTCTAATATAACAACAACATCTAAATCTACGGTTATACATGGCCAGGGTTGCCCATCGCGCCAACAACAACAGAATAAGTAAATAGATAAATGAATAAATAGATAAAAATACAACAGAACATGTTCCTAACAGTACACATAAAAAGGTCTAAAGTCTCTGTCTTCCTGATATATCACGTTAGTGCGTTTCACTCTTTGATTCATCTCGGGAAGAACTGACTTTTCTCATAGATGTTGCTCGTGAAACTTGGACTGTAATGGATGCATGTGATCGAGTGTTCTAACCATTGGGTGGTACGTTTAAGTGTAATGGGATTAGTAGCACAGCACTGCGTCTCAATGACTCACAAAAGAGCTTCAGACGCCGGCACTTACGTCCTGCTTCTAATGACCGCCTAGGTCTATTTCCTTCAGGGTGTATCTGGTGTTTACATCACTAGTGTCTTTACGGATAGTCAATCGATGAAACTTCATGTTCAAAGCCATCTACCACTTGTTGGCCCAAAGATCGAGTCCACGACGATCCCCTTGGAGCTTGCGCACTATCCACAATTTTGTATAGCAAACAATTGTCAGTGGAGAGTCGGATCTTAGAGAGCACATTGTCAGGAAGATGAGAGCGCCCAAGTCAGTACCTGGAGGAACCCCAGATCTAACTTTCAAAAGTGCTGAGGCCACACTGACAGTTCAGTAAGCCACTCTCATATCCCCGATCCTAAGTTCCCATTGTGCCCCTTCAGTTTTGCGAGAAGACGTGGTGGATTTACTGCGATCCATAATCAGCACATCATCCACATTCCGATCATCATCCCTCCATTTAGAAATATCATCAAGAACAGTGATCAACTGCGTCTCACATGATCGACCCTTTCTTAAACCATGTTGGAACTCGACCAAGATGTTATGAATCTTACAGTGCTGTCTATTGTGTCTGATATCTATATCTCTACAGCAAGTCGAATTGAGCGATACAGGCCGGGCCGCTAAATTGCAGGATTATAAGGCTGATCGTCTTTCCTGTGAACTTCTACTTTATTTGCTGGACGCCAGTCTTGAGAGACTGCACCAAGATCCAAGGATGCTGTGTAGATAACTTGCAAGATGGGTGCTATTTCTCGTCGGTTGCCGCTTCCTTTAGCACTCTTATTGATAACTTATCCGGGCCATTTGTTTTGTTGGGATTCAACTAGTTCAGTAGCTTTTAAGCTCCTTATAGATATTCTACGTTTATACTTATACATTCGTGGTATGTGTAATTGTTCTTTTTATAAATGCCTGCAAGTAGTTTGATACCGCATCGTTGTTCTTAGTTCGTGTTTAATGCCAATTATGAAGATGCGAATGGCCGAATCTGAGTCAGAAATAGAACTGTTTGGGACAGAAGACAGTTTCTTAAATAGACCCGTAAATGTTAAGCCTCTTTTTGTAACACTGTTTTGCCTATTTTCCTGTCTTTAAGAATGAGAAATTGCTCTTTTACTTCGGGAAGGCCACTTGTCTGTGAAATGAGGTTTTGTTTTTTTCTACTTTTCGGTCCTAAGCGTTTTTACTGCTTCCGCCTACGAGTGAACAACTGTTAAAGTGCGGCGCAAAAACAACCAGTATTTTGAATTGTTTTAGGTAAACGAACATTTCCGCATTGCTGGATATAAAGTTCGTTGATATGTGTAACGTTTTAGTGTGGATCCTCCTAAGCGTAAACAAACTAGTTTAACGGACTCGTATGGACGTAGCGCGAACGAGGAAACTTTGTGTGAATGCGTTTCCTTTGTGGCGACGCGTATCGGTACACGAGAACAAAAACGCCTATGCCTCATGTGGTTGCGTATCGCTACACCTGCGCTTATGATCAGAGACATATGATCCTGCGACTTCAACTAAAACATTTTCTACCTTCAATTTTAGTACGTGTAAAATTCATACTACTAAGTCGGCTAAAGGGGAGTACAATCGATATAAATCTATAATGGGTAACAAGATTCTCTGCTCAATGTTGACCGTAACTCTGATCATTATGTGTTTGATCTTTCAGGTAGCCGCTGTGAGTGGTAACAAAGGACTTGCTGAATTGATCGCAAATTTTACAGAGAGAGATATAGGTAGGTTGGGACTTCTGTGAGAAAGCAAAGTGAGTTCTTGATGGTTTGGCCATTGTGTAAAACAGTTTCTACGCGTTCAGTTAAATTTTTCCTTTTCTGGGGTTGATTTTGGTCGGGTAGCATAGGCATATTTACTACTCGGCTCTTAATTGACAACCATTTTTAGCTGAGTGTAAGTGAAACTGGCGACAGTGGAGCAATTATTGCAGACCCCTCGCTGTCCTCTTTCGCTGAAATATTAGCTGATTGTTACAATTTTCTATTACAATGATCACTTTCCGTTTTCCTAGTCGCTAATAAATTTGTGAAGCGCACTAATAAACATTATTAGGCCTCGTCTACACTCAACTCCGTTTCAGGATAGAAAACATGTTCTATTTTTAGCTCGTTTGTTGGATTGTGGTCTTCTAGCAAGCAAATTGGACAATATCATAAGCTTCGACTTCCCTTAGCACTGAAATGATATGTTTTACCATCAAATACATGTAACTAACGAAAGCGAGGGTTTTACGTTATACCGTGCGAATTAGAACAACTCGCCGCTGCTAGATTTGTTGCGTACCCTGCCACCATTGGTTTCTCTCTCGCATGGCTTTCAGTGTTTTCGAAGTCGTTCGCGTAGCTTGTCAGTTGCGTAGTTGGTTACGCGACTGACAAAGCGACGCGAACGACGCCGTAAGACTGCGTAAACGCCAAGAGCAGAAATCTCTGCTCGCAGGGTAGTTGTGGCGATGCCCACGATAAGAACTTTTTTGACATTTATTCTCAAGACATTAACGCATTCGGGGCTTGCTAGAGATTCGCTTGAATTTTTACTCCTCTTCCAGTAATCCTAGTTACCTCCTTCCTTCAGGTCGGGAGAGCGGGAGAAATACGCAAGTGCGTACGAAGTTGTCTCCTGCGAGGAGAGTTAACCTCGAATTGGGGAGGGTGAGGGGCGGGGGGGATTATGGCTGTATAGTGGTTTTTGCTCTTATTCTCCTTTCTATAATCTCCTCGCGTTTAACAAGCATTTTCGCTCGCTGTACTTTCCCGGACAAAAACAAGGCACTATTCATTGTCTTATAAGTTAAGCGTAGAAAGTGTAATTCAATATCAGTTCTATTTATTTTCTTTTCCGCACAAAACAACACCTGCAAACCGCTGGCAATAAGTTTCAAATTACACACGCCAAAATGTTTCTAGCCGTTTAAAATACACGCGACATGTTCCTTAAAATAAGTGATATTTGGCGACTGATTCACTACACAGCTGTCATTTGGATTGGCATATTGCGATCATTGTGTTTTTTTGGGTTAAAAATACTTAGGTGACTTCTATTTCCAGCAGACGTAGCCATTGACAAAAACAAAAAAACGCATTTGAGGATAATTCGCTCTAAACCTTTGCAATAAAAACTAGGGCATTTTTTTAAATTTGTCTTCCGGTGGAGACGCGACATGTACATTAAAAATTAAAAGTGCCAATAGCTGTGTAAGATCGTCCTTTATAATTGTTAGGTTTGAATATGCGTCATTTAGATATGAGTAATTCAAGATTCCTACGATGAATGTAAGAACTATGCGGCTGTGTACGTGTGTTGAATTCTTCTAATGGTGATTACAGTGCGTCATAAGTATCTCTGTCACATCTTCCTGTGCCGTTTCTAGGTTTTGAATTTAGATATGACTTATTCAAAATTCTCGCAGTATGAACGCTCGGTGTGGCCGTCGGCTGTTGGTGATTACCATGCATAGTCATCATCATCATCATCATCGATCCACCGAAGAGCTGTCGACCATAAGAGGTCTTCAGCTGGCTCGGTTCTGGGCAATGCGCACGATATCATCCTCTTAGAAATGCTTATTGGAGTCGATCCATTCCTGGACTTGGCTAGAAACGGACATAATAACTGTCTCTATAAGATCTTCCTGTATTCAGTGTTGCCAGGTTTTGAATTTAGACATGACTCCCTCAGACCCCCGCAATGAATGGAAAAATTATATGTGTTGCTATTTGTGGCCACAGTGCACAAAGAAGAGTCTGTAGGGTCTTCTTGTTTATATTGCAGTCGGCTATTGGTGACTGCTTCATTTCCGTGTTAACTTGGAGTATTTCTCAGTCTTGTTTCCTTTCGGAGAGTCTGATTCTCAGAGTACCATCCCGATAAAGTGCGTAGGTTCATTTACACGAAAATGTGCGCGCGCGATAACCCCACACAGACATCTTGGCTATGTATGCTCCCTGATGATTTGAGTTTGTCACTCCTTCTCGTCAGATAGTGTATGTCGGTGTAACCTGTTGCAAGCTTTCAGGTAGTCGGCACGAGCCATTTATATGTTTTCGCTTCGTGATTGGTAATAGCTCTCTTTTGTTTCACCTTTCCTTTCAGTGAAACTCTCCGCAAAGCCTACCTATAGCACAAGGCGTCGGAAATCCGTTTCTAAGCCGAAGGTGTCCTCGATATTTACTCGGACCACTTCGGAGTCGCAGCTATCAACCAATAGTGACGTAACGCCCCCTTCGCCTGTTTCTTCAACCTACAGTTTTCCATCAGTTACTGACTTTGATGAGCCGAATTCAGTTATGAACGGAGAAATTGAAATATCTAATAACAAGCGTACATTTTCCATGAGCTCTACGGCTTCAGACTCGTCGGAATCCGACTCAGGCGAGCTGTCCCCGAGAGAAATTAAGCACAACAAGAGATGGCCACAGTTTCCCGGCTCAGACGAAGTGGCTAAAACCATTGTGCCGCCGGTAAAAGCTGTGTCTGGAGCAGCAACAATTCGCAAACGTCTCTACGCAAGCAAACCTGGGAAAACGTTTGTGGCCATCAGGGATTATAGACCTTTTATGGCTGGTGAATTGGCGCTAGAGAAAGGAGATGAAGTTGAAGGTAGCGTTGCGTTATTAACATATTAGGGATTTAATTTCACTGTGTTAAGATAACATGTTTTGAGTTTAATTATTTCACTCCAAGTACAAGTCTGGACGTGTTGTTTTGCTTATTACAGTATGAGATGTTTTACGACCAAGACTGTTGTTTTGTTTAATGCCTATCACTCGAGTGGAAAAAAGTGATTGGTTGGTTAAGTTAGTGGACCATAAATTCCGTTTCTGGCTCAACGAAAGATATCGTTTCGGTATGATGTGTAGATGTAGTCGTGATGAAATTTTAATTTATAGGTCAGACTAACTTGATCCCTTGTAACACTATCAAGTGAGTGCGGTGTAAGTTATGAAAGTGTATTTTCTGTCGGCTTGTTTTTACAGTAGAAGCATGTAGAAGCCCGGAAGCAGAAGTGTTCGCTGTTAACAGCAAGTTTCATTGACTTAAACCTCTTAGTTGCCTTGTCTGCTGACAGCGAGCAGAAAAGAGACTTTCATTATTTTCTGGCTTATGTAAAATGTTTTGAAGGTGTTAGTGAGCTGAAGTTATTGTTTTATTTTATTTTATTTTCTTAGTTTTTTGTAATTTTCCCTTCACTTTCTGGTTGTGTGTAACAATACAAACTTCTTGTGATTGCAGTATTGTATGTTGGGGAGAAAGGATACTGGGAAGGCCGAGTGGGAAATTCAACAGGCTGGTTTCATCATTCATACGTGGAAGAAAAAAAGAAAGGTAAGTACGCGCCTACCGACACTCAAATCAATAAGTCAGGTGGATGCATATTCCTGGTCTCAAAGGAGCGCTAATCTCGCGACCTAAAACTGTTTTTAGGTGTTAGGAGTACTACATATAGTATGTTGCTTGGACGGATCTTCTAGGTTTAGATTTTCATTTAGTCGTACTTCGATATTATGTGTGATTTGACGGTTTCGGCTCTCGCATATCTTGTAATTTATTGTCTGCACACATTGTTTCTCGTGCATTATGAGTAAAGGCAAAGTAAAGCAAAGTATATTGGTTTTATGAGTACCGGGGTTTTTCTTGTCTGTCCTAGTACCATCCAGTTCTCCTTGAGCAACTCTCACTGTTTGTTATGTGGCATCGCCGATAAATGTAGACTGCTTGCAGTCCGCCTTGTCTCGGCTCGCATGCTTGAGTTTCGCGTGCAGTAAAAATGAAAAATAAAATAAAATAAATGCACTCTATTTGAGTGTCAATGTATTTAGCACGAAAGAATACTAATTGGGAACACTATTTTTACGTCTCCAAATGTACTGGAGACGGGACCGCCATTTTACGTTGTCATCCGAGCCACTCGAAGGCCTAGTCGCTTGCAGTGCAAAGGGAGTTCTTCATTAAAGACCCTGAGTATTGGTCCGGCACCGGAAATCGAACCTGCGACCTCCCGTTCTGCAGCATTACGCTCTACCGACTGAGCTAACACTGCCGCAGTAACATTGCAAACTAAATGGACAACCTGTCAATATTTGCCATTCCAATGTAAATTTACACAAGGATCCTTTTCACATCACGGAAGTGCTGCAATGCTACAGTCAAGAATAAAACTTGTTTCTCACTTTCGGTTTTAGCAGGCTCCGGAAAACGTTTTATTGGATTTGTTAAAGGAGGTGCCCCCAGACATAGTGAGCCTGTAATCCTCTTGTCACAAAACTGTGAAACCAACGTATCCTGCTCGATCTAATCCCATGCGTTTTAATTTAAAACTTGTTTTCTTTCTTGTTATCAAAGCAGATAAACCGAAGCTGTTTGGTCGTCCCACGTCTGGTTTATGGCCTTCCAAAAGGTAGGACTGACCTTTTATTGCGACAGAGGTCGTTGAAGACAAAGTAGTTCCTATCCACTTACAACCTTTCTTGTAATACAAAAAGGCGAGGTGCATTTATGAAAAGTTCCGATTTCTATACCTTTGCTTTTTCTCCCTTCCTTGCGTTCCAGAGCGGGTAAAAGAAGCGCAAAAAAACCGAACAAACAAAGCAAAACAAAACAAAAAAACGACGGCGGCGACAACAACTGGCCAGGGGTTTTATCTGCCTACACATACTTGACGCTTCTGACAATGAAAAAAAAAATGACCGTAAAAGACTTCCTTATCTTGTTTTGTACAATAATTTTCTTGGTAACGCTGGGGGTAAATGTGTGGCGAAGAAGGAAGATAATTGTTTTGATATAAAGGTCGTAACAGACTCATAAGTCTACGTTCACTTTTATTGTTAAATAGTTTCTGTTCGTTTATTTTATTTTATTTTCATGTATTTTATTCCTTTTTTGTTTTTCTTTTTATTGTCAGTGATACCAATGGCGTAAATCATATGGGTCCAAACAACATACCTGATCCTCCACGGCTGGTCACACTTCAAAGAAGTGCTGCTGGCTATGGCTTTCAAATGAGAGGAGCAAACTGTAAGTACCGGCACCGTCCTAGGAAGTGAACTGCTCAGCGCTTGAATAAATAGGTTTTTTTTGGCTTTTTTTGCCTTAGAAAAGTGGCAGATATTTGCTTGTTTAAATCACGATAATTTAGTTGTCACGTGACAAGTGCCTTGCTCGCAAGGAGCGTCTTCTAAGTGAAGTGAAGAGCAGTGAAGTTTTACCTCATCTTTCTTAATATTGCCTTTCAATTTTATGCTTTCTTCAAATCTTAT
This sequence comes from Porites lutea, assembly GCF_958299795.1. Classification (NCBI taxonomy): domain Eukaryota; kingdom Metazoa; phylum Cnidaria; class Anthozoa; order Scleractinia; family Poritidae; genus Porites; species Porites lutea. Next base: position 5,938,515 of record NC_133204.1, read on the forward strand.
TGTCCTTTGTCTTTGCGTATTATTGGTATACTATAGAATTGTGTGATAATTATTTTGAGAGAATGGAAAATGTTATTTATTCCCAGGATAAAAGCAAACCACAACTCTTGCTGTATTTCTATTTTACTCTGTAGCTCAAGTGCCCCTTTAAATTTCGAGCCAACTCCTGAATTTCCGGCCTTTCAATTTTATGCTTTCTTCAAATCTTAATGTTCTTTGTCTTGGCGTATTATTGGTATACTATAGAACTGTGTAATAATTATTTTGATAGAATGGAAAATGTTATTTATTCCAAGGATAAAAGCAAACCACAACTCTTGCTGTATTTCTATTTTACTCTGTAGCTCAAGTGCCCCGTTTAAATTTCGAGCCAACTCCTGAATTTCCGGCTCTTCAATATTTTGGAGAACTAGAGAAAGGTGGTCAAGCAGAAATGAAGGGGATTAGAACTGGTGATTTCATTCTAGAGGTTAGTAGCCAAGTTGTCTACACTTTTCCGCTCGCTTTTTGCATCTGAGCATGGTAAATCTAGGCTATGTAGGCAGGTAAAAGTTTGCACCATACATGTATCTGCCCCGCTCATCGGAGGACAGCAGCGGGTTTTTCTCCCGGGAGGGGGGGGGGGGGGGAAGGGGGCTTTTCCCTTGTATAACGTATGTAGGTATGGCCGCCCCATCGGGTAGGGTTTTTGCGCCGTCTTGGTCTGATTTGCCCATTTTGGTATGGAATCGGATATGGGTTTTGAGGGAACTACAGGAGTGTATGAACGAATTTATCGCTTCAATTCCAGATGTGTAAGAAAGAAAGGGAAATACCGTACTTGTATTAAAATTCGCGTCGTACTCATTATCGCTCGACTTATTCGCGCAAGTACTTTTCCGTGTTCGTTCTTTTTGGTTTGTTTAATTCTAATACAAGTAAGGTATGCGAATTCGAAATGTATTTGAAGAATTTTTTTCTTTGCGCTCCAACCTTAGTTATGATAACATTTATTTCTTCCTAAAGGCCAGGTATGAAAACGGGTATGGATTTTAGAGGTCAGTTCTGAAAACGGGTCTGGAAAATGACATTTTTTGGTCTGAAATAGGGTTAGGATTTGGAGAACCGGGCGGCACACCCCCCACCAAGAATTCCCAGAAGTACCCCCCTACCGGGCTGTTTTCCTTGTATCCTTTTCACTCAGTCGACGAGACTGAACCTGTATATTGAAATCAAAAGTAAGCGCTGTTTTCAGATACAGCAGAAAATAGCCCAAAGATCGGCGATAGGTTTCTTATTTCCAAACCGAACTGTTTCAGGTTAACAGCGAGGATGTTACCGCTGCAACTCATGGCCACGTGGTGGATCTTATAAAAAAGAGTGGTGAATCAGTTACTCTAAAAATAGTAACGGTAACGAAGGAGACAAGTCCTTCCATTAATGGAACAGACCATGTGGACGGGCAAGGTAGAGTACATTCTATCTGCAGTTATTGCAAGCGTTAAATTTTGTGCTTAGAGCTGACGTTTTTTGACAAAAAGGAATTGCGTGAGGAGCTAAGAGCGAAAGTAGAGGCTTGACCTACAGCTGACCAGAATTTGATATGCTCCCACTTTCTGCATTTTTTCTTAACCAAACTCGAATATCGTTTTACACTCTTCCACTTTGTACCTCACTACTCAATAGGCCATTCCCGACTTCCGAAAACTCTCACTAATTGCAAAACCTTTGTTGTGGAAATTTGCATGAGAATAAAAATCAGTTTTGTATCAATGGCTCCGCACTTAGAGGTAACTCGGAAGTGGCCTGTTTCTAATTCACACCATGCACTTTTGGTTTATTAAATTTCAGAAGTAAAACGCCTTGTTTAAAACTTGGCAAGAGTTGGTGGGTCTATCGAACCAAAGAAAGCAAAGATCAAAACAAGGCGCGGGATCACGCTGCTCAAACTGTTAAACCAGGGCGCTTTAGAAACTAACTGTGAATCACTTGAACGCCAGCGCTTAAAGAAAAGGGCCTCAGGAAGTGGTCCATTATTTTTCGTAAACTTCGTCTTTAAAAAAAGAGGAGAGAAGAAGAAGCCTTTATTGCCGTGGTTAACCACTGAACGACCCGCCGCCATTTTTTTGTCTGGTTTGTCTGTAGTACTAGGATCTTCCCGCGAAAGCAGGTTACATGGTGTTAGGATCTTCCTCGTACTAGGAACCTCCCGCCTCTCTGCTAGGAAGAACAACCCTTTGCATGTAACAGTGAATACAGAAAGCAGTTGGATGATCCACTTTCTGGGATCTTCCACAGGGTGTCCCAAAAGTTCGTTCCTCTACTTTATAAGTCTGTATTTCAGTAAGTAAGCAAATCGTTTAAACAAGTGTCTTTCAGTCTAATTCACTATTTCTTACCTAGAGATATACATAATTATTGTATAGAACACAGGATGAGGCTTAACCCCAAAAAATGTAAGGAGATTGTTATGAACTTTATGGGAAATCCGAACACGGTAATGAGACCCCTGTATATAGGAAACCAAATAGTAGAAAGCATTTCATCATACAAATTGCTTGGAGTAATCATTAATGAGAACTTGAAATGGAACTGCAACAACAGCTAAGGCATCAAAGAAACTTTACGCTTTCAGACTATTTAAGCGAGCTGGCGTGCAAGAACAAGACATGTTGAAAGTCTTTAGAAGTAGTGTTAGACCGATTTTAGAATATGCCGTGCATGTGTGGCAAGACATTCCTGACTATCTGTCAGATAGAATAGAGTCCGTGCAAAAAAGGGCCCTTATAATCACATATCCTAACAGTTCGCCCAGTCAAGGATTGTCGTTAGCCAACGAAACCACACTCTCCAACAGACGCGAGCTCCTATGTCGTAAATTTATGGCTGAGATGACAGACACCCGTGACCACCCATTATCCTGCTTGGTGTCCACTGCTGTACAAAGAACTCAGTAATCCTTATAACCTTAGGCCTGGTTCTTCTCGACCATTCAATAAGTTCACGAGAACTAGGAGATCAGAGAACTTTTTTACTTTTAAATGTTTGTCGTTTATGTATCCGTCATGATTATCTTTTTAAGTAGTTTTGTAGTTGTATAATTAATACATAGCTTTAATGTAGTATTATTGTTATTTATAACTGCTTGTTAATTCAAGAGAGTGGAATAAACGATATTTATTTATTTATTTGTACTTGTTGTGTCATCTTTTGACTTGAATATTCGATTTGTGTACTTCCGCGCCAAAGGTGCGCGTGCGCGAGTATATTTTCCAGCCCCATATTTTTTGTATTCAGTAGCCCGAATTGCTCAAACTCCTTCGTTGTTTTTTGTGAATATAATGAAAGAGAAAAACCCCCTTAACACAAAACCGTTCAGCTATGTCATGGCATAAGCATGTATACCTCGATGTACTGGCTTATCGGTCGTAGAAACGGCTAAAAAAACTGGAAAAATGCGAATGTTGGGTGGTAAAATGATCGTTGAGAAATGAAGGTTTTGAAGGCAAGAAACGAAGGGGAAGACCAAAAGTCCTGAATAAAGCAGCTAAAATAGTTTTAAGGAAGGCTAAATACAAAAAAGGAGACTCGACGAGGAAGCCAAGTCCAGAAAGGGTCATGAAAAGCGAATGTTTTAAAATCAGAGGTCCCTGCGATGGCAAAAAAAAAAAAAACACCTCGGCTTAGTCTGCCAAGTAACGCTCAGCTCGTCTCAAATTTATAAAGAAGTACAAAAGCCTTGTTAAGGAAGGGGGCTGGGATGATTATCTTTTTCGGATGAATGCCCAAAATATATATACATATATGTTTTAGCTGCCTAAACTAAACAAATATTGTTTGAGGGTTGAACTGGCTCGTGCGCACCAGGTGATAAAAAGCTTAAAAAGGATCATCTGACTCCATGCCGCAACGGCTACAGATTGTGCGAAAAAAAAAGGCATGCCAGGTACTAAAATTCTGAATACATGTACTCGATAGAGAAGTAACGTTTGGCACAAAAGTTATAGTGCTTGAAATTAGAGTAACGAACTTTTGGGACACCCTGTAGTGCTAGGATCTTCCCCCCCCCCCTCCCCCTGTAAACAGCCCCTGTATTGCAAGAATGATTATGCACACCTTTGCTTACGTGTCATACATTGTGATTTTGAAGGTTTCAGACACCCACCGCCTCCCCCTGACCGTGATCCATCTACAACACTGACACTTGGTCGCATGAGTAGACTCTCGTCCAGTCGACCGTCGCTTTATGGTTAGTAGCCATCCTGTCATTTTATTCACTACATCCGTATTAGAAGCTCGTTCATGAATAGGGAATGGCTGTATATAGCAAATTAGAAATGGAAAAGAGGCAAACGAGTCGTTTCGTTTTGCACGAACCAGGGACCGGTTGCATAAAACGTCCGTAACAGTTACGGGCATACGTACGTGTACTCGTAACTTATTAAGTCAGTTGCATTAACTCACTTACGTGGTCCACTTAGGGATTTCACTTAAGTGGCTGCTCTTACGATTTTCGTAAGTATCCTTTTAAGTGTCATTTATGCAACGGAAATTGCGGGTGTTGCATAAAACCTTTTTTACAGGAAAGTTAAGACGTAAATTTACGGGACCTATGTAGGTCCCGTTTCTCTGTTGTTTTTACTAAAGTTAACGAGATCTTTTACTGAGGAGTAAAAAAATTGTTTTTTCTTTACGTAATTTCGTTCCTATGCGCTTTGTTAACCTCTGATGTACAATTTAAAGCCGTCGTTAAGAAAAAAGAACAACAACAAACATTTCCAGTGGATATTGAAGTAAAATCACGATTTCATGTAAACTTTGTTTACATGAAACCCTGGGCCCGGTTGCATAAAACCTGCACTTAAGTGCCCACTTAAGTACGTCACTTACGAATCCGGTATGGGTACACGTACGGGTGTTGCATGGAACACACTTAGCAGTGTAGTAAGTTTCTGTTTTACTTGGTAACTTACGGGCTCACTTAAGGGCACACGTAACTTTGATGTAGTACTTTATTAGAATGACTCATTCTATTTTTTAAACTAACCATTGGTGAAAGTAAAGAAAGTGTCTAGTCGTTTCTAACACTTGTAAGTCTCTCATTGAAATAAAATTTGCATGCAATCCTTATTTTACTTCAATATCTACCGAAATGATTATTGTTCTTTTTTCTCAACGACGGCTTTAAAGTGTACATCGGAGGTTAATAAAGTGCGTAAGAACTAATTAAGTAAAGAAAAAGCTATTTTCTTTTCACTTCTCAGTAATAGCTCTCTTTAATTTTAGTAATAACAGTAAGGATACGGGATCTACATAGGTCCCGTAAATTTACATGCTATTTTTCCCGTAAAAAAAGTTTTATGCAACACCCGCAATTTCTGTTGCATAAACGACACTTAAGTGAACACTTACGAAAATCGTAAGTGCAACCACTTAAGTGAATTTCCTAAGTGGACCACATAAGTGATTTAATGCAACTCGCTTAAGTTACGAGTGCACGTACGTATACCGTAGTTGTTACGGGCGTTTTACGCAACCGGGTCCAGGGAACCGGGTTGCATGCCGCATGACCGCATTGACCGCATGCTGGAATAACTAATAATAACTGCTATTCCGTCGATTTTTCATTCTTCACAGCCAATTTGGGTCAATAATTATCAGTTAATTAACAAATAGTAGGTTCTATGTTTTCGCGCGCCTGCTCAGTAGCAACAGGACGAAAACGTCAGTTGACGACGGCAAAACGCGCGGAAAGGAGTAAAACACGACTTCCGGTGCCGAATTTGCCGTTGTGCCATTGGTCAAGCTAGTTGTTTAATTTGCGCGCGCCGTCGTCAACTGACGTTTCCGTTCTGTTGCCAAATCAGCCTTTATCACAGATGACGTCAAAATGTGTTAAGGACAAAAACGTGGCACTGTGACCGACCCGTGAATATTTGACAGTTTTGTTATAGTCTTCGTTTCATTTTTATTATACTAAATTTGCACGGGCGTGCGCATTTCTGGTAGTCTGAAAAAACCCAACCCACCCCCGCCCCGTCATCACACATTTCTGAGCTTCTTTTCTGGTAGCCTTCTTGTAGTTAGTGTCAAGAGAATATAAGAGAGTATAAGGGCCTGTTTACATGGGAGTAGGAGACCCCAGGTAGGTGAGTTAACCCGCCTGTCCATATAAAATCTCATTTTAATTTGATCATGTTTACATGATAGGTGGGATGACCATTTTGAGAGGTTATACGAACAGGCGGGTTACCCCACCTAAATGGGCTACCTCACCTATCTGGGGTCCCCCACCTCCATGTTACCAGGCCCTTAAAACCTAAATTTGCCCTCGGATGAGTAGTTTTGTCATTAGATTTCACCATCTTAGTAGCTGTACATTTCGGAGCCGAGAACCAATTGTTTATCAGTTTGGCGTTGTGTGTATACCGTCTGTTTTGATTGAAGTTGATTATTATTGTTTGTTTCGTTTTTCTACAGAAATGAGTATGGGCGACAGCAGCTACGAAGACCCCGCTTCCTACCGAGTAGACAGCGTCATTACAGTGTCAAAAGAGAACCGCTGGTCTACTCTTCAGCGACAGAAGCCTCACTCTCGTAGACCGGTTGGTGTACAGCTAAAACCCCAAAACATAAACAAGCTGCGCGGAAAGTCAACCACTGATCTCAGTACAGGGAATGCTGCTTTTGGTGAGAGAGCTCATTCAATGCAGAGCGTCGTGCCTCCAAAGTACGACGCAGTGTTAAACAAGCGCCCTGTTTCAACTGTCATCCCTGTGGCCACTCCACATGTTCCTGGTGAATTTAGGATCCCACGTTCTACGTCCATCGACAATAGCTATCTTTCAAAACATCCTTCGACCTACAAATCAACACCGAATTTAGACAAAACTGTTAACCACGCTGATGGCATGATCGGGTATGGCTCTCATCCGCATGAGGCGGATCGTAGCATGGCCTATAATAGACCATTCAGTTACGTTGGGCCAGATTCACCTGTACCAAGCGGTAACGAACTTCAAACAGTTGTAGCCACCGTCGTAGGAGCGGACTCATCCGAAAGTAAATCCGAGCTAACCGTTGTGGCAACGCCTGTAGAGGTGTTCGAAACGGGCACAGCAGCTCAAAAAAGCGCACCCCGGTCTCCGGAGAAACCCCCTGTGCCGCGAAAACCGCCCAGTTTATCTGATGCCTTGCAGGAAGCAGTGGCCGCTCGAGCCGAGAGGATGAGTCAGCAGTCCTCGGACACGGAAATGGAACCTGTTCAAAGGAGTCGGAAATATTCGGCTCCAGATAGTGTTGATTCTTCGTTCAGATTAACGGAACGCAAAGAAAGGAGATCTAGTGCTCCGACAAAAGTCAATCCCCGGAAGAAGTTGGAAGCGTCGGAGAAGGTTCGTACGGAAATAATGAGCTCTCTCGAAGAGACATTCATTGAAGAAGAGAGCGGGTGTAAATCACCGTTAAAGAACGGACGGTTTGATTTTGACACACGCTCGCCCAAAAAACCTATAAGTGACAGTGAAAAGACGCTTATAAATTCACAAACGGCCAGTTCTTCCTCGAAAGTTGAACGTAACGATTCGGAAAAGGACGGGCTTGGCTTGGCTTCGTCAAATGTTGTTTATAGTCGCAGCACAAACCCAACCTCCCAGACACGCGACATGAACAGACAGTTCTCGCTTGATTCCTCCGAGGCTAAACGTCAAACCACTTTAATAAAAAGTGACAGGTTAGAGAGGCAGATGTCAGAACCAGTTAGTGTTGAGCGCATTGTTAGCAGTAATGCAGTGCCCGCTGCACCTACACCACCCCCACCCCCTCCGTCTCAGATCCAGCTTAGCGCCCGTGCTAGCTCAACCAGTAGCCCGGTTCCACCCCCGCCACCAGTGACTCTTCCAATTACAGCGAAAAAGGACATTCCTGGGACACCTGCTACCACCGGATTAATCACAACGGATGCGTTGGCCGCGAGTAAATTAAAGCTTAAATCACCGGTGAAAGACGACAGCAATGTTTCTAAGGCTGAATCACCAGTAAGAAAGCATCCCGCACCGGCGGGTCCTGGTGACTCACGACATTTGGCCGATGAACACAGCAATCTTCTGGCCAAGGCTATTGCTGCGCGCGCAGCTCGCATTTCAGCCCAGCCTCATTCAGATACTGACTTGAGTGTGACGTCATCTACCTTGCAAAGGGTAAACAAAGCTGGTGTCGAGAGACGGCCCAGTTCCTCTGAAAAGACTCTTAACCAAGGATTAAATCTGGAGGCAAGAGGTGTAAATTCTCGTGGAAAGCCTTCGCCTCCTGTAGCGCCCAAGAAACGTTTTACGTCACCGGATTTGAGGCATAGCGCCCACGGGAGAGACACGGGTCGTAGCGTTCCTTTCGACGTTCCTGCTCCAGTGTTGTCCGAGGAGGACAGAACTGTAATGTTATTAGATGAAGTGATTCGGAAGGAAGCAGAGAGCGAAAACTGGAGTTTGAATTCTTGGAATAGTGGCAGTGACTCGAGCTCAGACGTTTTTGTTCCTCCTGCACCTGTATGGCCTGCAGATCATCAAGAGAAGGTTGAAAATGCGTCCCCTAAGGCATGGTACGAGAGTAGCTCACAGTCTCAGTCGGAGGAGAGCATTCCGAAAGCGTCTGAAACCGAAAAGTTTAACAAGACTATTACGACCAAGAAAGGCTTTAAAATTCAGCTGACTTTCGAGACAAAGAAGCCCGCGGAATCGCCGAACCCAACGAGAACTTCTCCCCAAACTGACTACAATGATATTGATCCCATTGAACCTGTCAAAATAAATATAACCGATTCTACTGCGAGAAAAGGCACGCCAGAAAACGTGCCTCTTAAAAAGGAAGGGAACGTGCAAGAAACCGATACTGTATCGAACACTGTTGTACTAGTGAATTCGGATAACGGGGATAACAGCTTTGGATTACCTCCGCCACTGTCATTTACAGATGCCGATGAACCATACACGGCATTAGACTCCCCTCCGCTACCTCCCCCACCAGAGTTTTCCCCAAGGGAGCCCAAGGTGTCTTTAAATACCCCAGAAGAAGATAACGCCGGCAGTACACCATCATCTGCAAGAAGCGACGATAGCGATAAGGTAAAGTAATTGTTTTAAAACGCTTGCCGCGAGTCCGAACTTTTCCAAAAAAAAGGGGGCGGGGTTATTTGTTGAAAAAAATGTACAGAGGATATTACATGGCCGCACGAAGATACGAAATTTCTCTTCTCTTGCTGAACAATTTTACTGGTTCGCCGGCTCATTTGTGAAATGTTTTTCAACACGAGAAGAGAAATTTCGTATCTCCGCGGGGCCATGTAATGTTCTATTTATGAAATAAACACCAATTATAAATACCAAACTATTTCACTAAAATATTTTTTGGCTGCGTGATCTTGACGTATGAATATAACATGTTATTTCCATGTTTTCATGCGAAAACTCGCTTGGTTTTTCATTGGTGTTTGTGTATTTAAATTGGGCTTAGATCTAGTCGAGGAATCTTGCTTATTTTAATATGGCTAATCTTGCTTGAAATCAAGGGAGGGAGGCGAGCGAACTATACTATGGAGATAGATGTGGTTGATATCATTGAAATTATTTTTCCCTTTCCAGGGTGCCGTCGGCTATACAGACATTTCCTCGATATTCAGTGGATATGCCAAGCCGAAGTGAGTATACATAGTCTGGCTTCTGTGCCGTATTATACTTTAAAACCTTGGTGTGATCTTGATCCCATTTTGTTTATTTATTTATTTATTTATTTATTTGATAAATTCCAAGTTGAAAAATAGGACTATTTTGTTGTTTAAACACCTGTTACATATGACATCGGTGATAACAATATACATTCTGATAAATAGAAAGCATCATCGTTTTTCTCACGATGTGACTTGAGATGTAGATCGCAACGTCGCTTACTACTAGTATTCAATATTGGATAAAATCGGCTCGTTAGCCTGTTCTCATTTACATCAGATGGTCGTCTGTGATATGTTCAGTTTTGTGCATAGATCCCATTTAGTTTTTGCGGGTATTTCTACTGTACTGAAGTTCTTTTTCTCTGGCGGATTTCTTTCAGGGAACCTCAGATGGAGAAGGCAGTGTTAGACTGGGACTGCAGTGACGTCTGTAACTGGCTGGATTCTATACAAATGTCACAGTACAAGGAAACGTTCATAGAGAACGACATCCAAGGAATTCATCTGCCTGACCTTAAAAAGTCCGAACTGAGAGAGTTAGGTGTTAAAAGTTTGGGACATAGAATGACTCTAGAAAATGCCATAGCAAAACTTTCTCAACCTCTGGAATCAAACTGTTGACGTCTACGGCTTGCTGTGTAGCTGCTTCAGTTTCCGCCATGGTGCGAGAGCGCGCAGATTTTCCACCACGATCGCAGAAAGAATACAATGGTATGATGGGGAAGTGCAACTTAGATATTAATGGTTTTTGTTGACATGCTACACTCTAAGAAGAGACAAATCAAATTTGGCTTTCTGTGTTTTACTTCAGGCAACGTAATGTTGGGAGAATCCACAGATTCTCAAAATGACTACGCTGTGGAGTGGTCAAACAGATATTAGATAGATTTAGAGTCACGGTTACGGCAAACGGCAAAAGTGAGATTCAAAACAGGAAATGAGCAGCTAAAAACAGCTCAAAACAATTCTTATGGATAGAACTGGTGTGAATCTACCGATGTTCGTGTAGTTATAATGACAGTGAACGGCAAGCAAAAGGAAAATCTTGGTCACCTGGTACAAACTCACGTTTGTCGTTTGCCGTAAACGTGACTCTAAATCCGGTCTATTAATGTTTTTGTCGAAAGTCTACAATGAAAAAAGAAACGAATCAAATTCGTCGGTTGCCGCAAACTTTGAATATGTCATTATATCTATTTAGGGTCGCCTTTTATCATGGCACTAGCACGCATGCGTTTCATGTTATTCATTCCAACACTGATAAACATACTTTTTTTAAGTATACGCGTTGGTTCAATTTTTCCCCTGGTTTGAATTTCATTCTCATTTGTTTCAAAATCATGATCAACAATTAGCATACACAATAAAAGGAAGATAAAGGTTTCAATAAGGAGAAATTCGAACCATTGCATATACATTAATTTTGTATCACAATCCTGCGGGATTCATTAGACTCTCGTACTTTTACTATACACAATCTTTAGCGCAAAAAGTGCGCGGTTGTGAGTGAGAAGCTGCGAGGAACGAAGGCGGAGGACCGAGAATAATAGAAATACTTAGACACTCTTTCTTGTTTTCTGGGTTGCTTACCTCGCTCCTTGTGGCTTTTGCCTTTACCTCTTTTATTGCTTTATATCGATCCGATGAAAAAAACATCCATGATTGCTCGTAGTCTAAGTATACAGTAATTGGGAAAAAGTCAGTTTTTCTGGGAATTTAATATGGTGCAGAAAACAAACAATAATAAATGTGGTTGGGAACTTTAGAAATGAATATCACAGTCATCCACAAGATAGTTTGTGTGAAGTGTTGTAAAATGGCCGCACTTACTAAAACGCGGAACACGAGACACATCAGAATACGTGAAAGGAATAAAACAAACAGAAAGAGCAGTTGACAAAGATTAGGGGGTAGGTCTCTCTCGTTTTCATTCGTGCTGAGTCTTACGGGTGCAGGGGGGTATTCCGGGTTCTTCCGGTGTTCCGGGTTTTTAGTGCGTACCTTAAGTGACAACGTGTGTAATCGACATGTACGTCAAAGAGAGAAAAATGTTGCTAAATTTATTTCTAAGAAATGTGCCTTCTAAAGCAAGCAGTTTTCAATCTCACTTCACAGAATTTAAATGTTAATTAAGTTAAATATTCATGTACTCTCGCATTCGTCGTTTATCGAACCGTGGCGAACAGAAATTGTAAGCATAGGGAATGTGTATAGTATTTTTGTATTTATCACTTGACCTAAGGTGAATTAGCAGTGTGTTCAAGAAATAGAAGCTGCATTTGCCAACTATGTGTAGTCTACAAGGGGGAAACGTCCATGCCATGTGACATTTTGTAGCAAATTTAGGAACCATCATGATTAAGTTCAACCAAAAGTGTCGGCCTTTTATAGTAATGGTAGTCCCATGTTTTTCGTCGAGTATCCAGATTGTCGTCAGTTTATAATCATTTTAGTGGTCATTGTTCTTTCCTTAATTGATTGTATACGTTTTAAATCGATTTTGAAAACAAATAAGAGGTGTAGATTCTTTTTCAGCCTCTTTTAACAAATTAGCAGTTGAAGTTAATCAGTAATTACAATTAATCTGCTTTTTGATAGACTTAACAATCATTTATTTTTGCATGTAATAAAGGCCTACCTTTCAAGTTGTTAGCTGCCTGTTGTTAGTTTTATTGCCCTTTGTGTTGTGTCATGATTTTCGCTGACAAGCGCATTTCTCTTTCTGTAGTCAGCACGTTTGCGTCTGTTGGACACGACGTCCCGAGGGATTGTTATGATACTGTTAAGTGCTGTATCACGATATGAAAAAAGTAAACAGACTATCATTATCGCTCTGTTTTTCTTTGCGCAGTCCCCACTACCTGAACGCCTGGAACAAGCCATTCAAGCCATCCCCCCCACCCCCCAGGGGGAAAATAGTTGGAAGTAGTTGGCGCAAAAAAGAACGGGCGCGCTAGAGAGAGACACTCGAGTCTACCCACCCCCTTCCCCTTCCCCTTACCCATGCCAAGAAGGTATTTATAATTCAAGACAGTCTTGGATTCTGGATTCCATGCTGTGTATTCTATGGACTAGATTCCGGAATCCCTGTCAGTGGATCTTGGACTCCGGGTTCCAATCATTATCTAGATTCCGGATTCCTTGAGCTGAATTACGAAATTCAAAGCCCAGGATTCTGGATTCCGCAAGCAAAAATTTCCCGGATTTCGGAATTCGCACTTATCTTACGTGGGGCGAAATTACAATCAGGAGCCTGATTCAATAGACGAGAAAGAACGTGTCTCTTGTCTTTCCGAATGACGACTCAACTGTTCTGCTTTATAAAATAACTAACATAGTACTCGCGCTCTGATTGGTCGAGAGGAGTGTTTGCATGAGAGTATGTAAACATGGTTGTGGCGTCAAGATGTTTTGTTTTTCACGCGCTAATCACGCAAGCATGAATTTGAAAAAGTTTTCAAGTTCAAAACTCGACAAGTTTACTTTATTTACCCATTCCTGCGTTGGCTAAAACTTGAAAAATCGTCACAAAGAAAGTGTGTCAATTTTTTTTTTTCGCTTAAGCTGACATTTTAAGCGATAAAAGTCCGTATTTTGGAAAGCATCTTTTTGCAAAACAAGAACTTATTACGCGTGCAAGACTTCGTGGACAAGACTTTGCGGCTGGTAAGAATTTCTCTTTTTAACAGTGCCATACAAAGAGTTTTGCGTTTTGGTTTGGGGAAAGTTATTTTATAAAAGCAATACAAAACTTTTTTTTCCTGTTTGCATAGCATGATATAAACAATCGAGGCGTTGGGAGAATCTCGACTTCGTCTCGGGTTTGCATAACTGTCTCGAATTCTCCCAACCCCTCTCGGGTTTTTATATCAGGCTATGCAAACACGGAAAACGTTTTCTATTGTTTAAATGCAACTCTATGCCTCTGACACCGCATTACTGATTCAATTTAAAAAAAAAGTGTTTTTGCAGCTCTCGAATTCAGTTAATTTTGTTTTGTTTTGTTTTGTTTCATCCAAATTAATCAACCATGCACAGGTAGAATGTGAAAGAATGAATATGTCAACCTGCAGTCACTTTTGACAATCAAAGGGCATTACCCACGCGCGCTCTGGTTGGCTGCTTTCCCTTACCAATGTTTAACATCCGGGACCTTGCAAGTGGGACGGTTTCCATGACTTCTTACATACAGTGTAACGTATTGACTACGTAGACTTTGTTTTGAGACGTTTGCCTCCATAGGGAGATATTCTTCGCCTCCTAAAATGAGGAGATCGACGATATTTCTTTTCTTTGCGGCCCTTTTGGTATATAGTTGGGCGATTGACTTCCCTCACTTTTCCACGTTTGAGAACGACGTCGACTTTTGGGACGAAGGTGCCAACAAAAGATCGGACTCGGCTAGTTCCAGTTCAAGTTCTAGTTCATCAAGTTTTAGTTCAAGCTCCAGTTCTAGCTCAAGCTCTGATTCATCAGATTCGTATCAGATCAAAGTCGAAGAACACGAGCAAAAGACGGACAAGTATGGAACTCACGAAATAACGAATATACACGAGAAGAAGAAGCCCGCCGGCGGAAACGAAACTTCAAGTAGCAAAACCATCGAAGTGTTTCGTTATCCCAATGGAACGATTCGTCGAAAGGTGAAAACCAACGGAAAAGGGATGCAGGTATAATTTTGTTTGCAAAAATTACCACCAGAGTTAGTATCTCAAAGAGCAATTTCATTTCTTTTAAAAGTGTTTTAAACTCATTGAAATGGTCATCAGGATCAACGGGGCAAAAATCGCGAGTCTTAAGTCTGCCCCTTGTTTACGTGCAAATTTCAAATCGTTGAATATATGTACGTTCTACACATTCCTGTAAATTTTTAATGTATGTAACCTCGTCGTACTTTTCTCCACAACTTACAAAACAGACGAATGGACCTCCCTGCCCTGTGGATGTATGCAAAAAAAGTAAGCCCGTCATGTAGTACCCAGTCGATTGCTACCCAGTCAATAGGCCCTTTGTAGGTTGCCATTCACGTGGTACAAAACCGGCACATTGGGACGCAAACGTCGCACTGGGACAAGACAAGCAAAGGAAATTACCATTTAAAATTATGCATGCCTTTTGTTGGTCTTGCTCCAATGCGACTTTTGCGTCCCAATATCCCCATTTTCCATCCCACATGAATGGAAACCTGCAAAGGACCAATTTGTACTCACATTTTGGTCAAATTGGTACCTGCATTCGAGTAAATTTGTACACATAAAGATAGCGAAGTGAATACAACTCACTAATAATAAAAGCGTGCTACGCATGAATATATCTCGTTCTTTAAGCCACATGCCGAAATTGTGCACTATAAAAAATTAATGTATAATTAACAATTATTATTCCTCGAGCCTGAATGGGCTCTGAGTCAATAGGCCATGAGGCCTAAGGCCAAATGGGCTATTGACTCAGAGGCCGTGAGGGCGAGAGGAATAATTTGTTTTAGTAAAAGCCAACTAGTTCGTCAAAAATATTGAGACAAAACAACTTTAGCAAGTTAAAGCTAGACTTTGATTCTTTTTTTGCCGCCAAAAAGCTGGCGCTTTTCATTACAAGTGGGCTATAACATGTAGCCTAGTAGTAGCTCAACTAATTGGAACGCAGCATTGATAATGGACCACTTGTTGGATTTTACCAATTGACAATTATTCCTTGAACTCTAATTGGTTCTCAGAGTCAATAGTCAATGGGCTATTGACTCAGAGGCCATGAAGGCAAGAGGAATGATCGTTTTATTAAATTCCAACTAGTTGGTCAAAAATATCAAGACAAAACAACTTTAGCTAGCAAAACACGATTCAGCCGCCATTGTTTTGGTTTGCAAAATATACCCTAGTAGTAGCTCAACCAATCAGAACACAGCATTGTTGAACTTTGTGTGCTTGTTGGCCTAAATAAGGATAAGTAATTTAAAAGACTGAGTACAAAGCAACTAAGACTGGTAGTCAGGGAGCAAGTGTTTTCCGGTGGGAAGTTAGTGCTTAAAGCAGGCCACTGGTCTAGATATGTTGAAGGGACGTTAATGAACATGGGTATGAAATCGACCGAACTTGGGTATGAATGGACTTGGGTATGAATTGTCATGGGTACAAAACAGCTGTAAAATCATTGTATATAAATGTTTGGGGCTGTGTAGAGATGCTATGTACAGAGCACGTGTATACTTAAGAAATTTTTTGGTGTCTTATTCTAGGCTGAGTGCACCAAAAACGAAGACTGTGGTGACAAAAAGTTCTGCAGCAAATTCAGACTTCAGTGTCAACAATGTATCGATGGCTCAGGATGTTTCAGCAGTGATCAGTGTTGTGGAGATAAAGTCTGCAAGCTTGGCTGGTGCAAGTCTGAACCAAGTAAATATCAGTAGTTAGTATACAATGTACCACACAATGTGATCGAAAAGTGCTTTTTGTGAATATTGATTGGTTAGGCCAGGGGTGATTAGCCAGGTTCTATTAACCTCATGCAGCCAGCACACAGGAAATTAAGTTTTCTGAGCATTTGATAAATAAATTAAAGTACTTTGTTAGTCCATTCAGTTCAGCTTGTGCAAAGGAGTAAAATCTTTATAATAAAACAAAAAAAATATTATTTTTCATCTCAGTATTAGTGAAAGTGATAGTAACCAGTGAGCAGAGGTTTCTTCCCAGCATGGCTTTTAGAATTAACAAAGTTGTATGTGTCACTGTCAGCCGTGTAGTTGGTTTTTTAATGCCTCATTAAGTGGTAGATATTTACCTCACTGCTTTGTGGTTTGTAGTTGAATGATAATTTTGTCATGCACTTATGACTACATGTCTAGGGCTATAGTCATTTTAGGTCTCGTCTTACAACTTTTGACTTTCTTCACTGCAGATTTTTTTGAATTTAGCAATGTTATTATTTGTTTTGTAATCATGTTTTTAGAGCGCACTGGCCTTGCCAAGTCCCCTTGTGATGATGACAGCCAATGCAATGCAGGTCTGTTCTGTTCATACAATGTATTTGATGGTGGAAAGTGTGAAAAACTTAGAAAGGAGGGAGAATCATGCACCATGGGAATGTTTGACAGACGCCGCCCTAGATGCATGGAAGGTCTGAGTTGCAAACGAACAAGGTAGGTACACCTAGATCAAGTTTTTAGAAGCGCAGTTAACCTAAATCCTGGGTTAACCCTGAGAGAGCTAATATATTGCTCCACAAAGCTGCAAAGTTTTGCAGATGTGTCTATGGTGGGGACATCAACTTGCCCCCAATCATACAAACGTCTGTAAAATTCCACGATTTTGCGGAGCCGTATCTTTCAAGTTTTCATCAAACCAGTTTCAAACTTGGCAACTTGACTGATTTTGTGGGTTTATTTCCAGCCATGTTGACTTATTTTTGCTATGGTTCCAGTCAAAAGTTGAATAAACTGGGGAAGGGTCTTTTCTTTTAAGGATTATAATACTTTGTTTATCTTCTGTAGTGGTTTTACAGTATTCTTCAAATACAAGTGTTTGAAGGAAGGCAGTGTGGAGGATACATCACCCGCTGAGTCACCATTTGATTGGTTCAACAACTGGAAGAAATAGACTCCAGCCGAAGCGTCTTGAAAGACAGCTCATTAATTTAACAGAAAATACTTTATACTCCAGCAAGAGCGTCTTCAAAGAAAGCTCATTAATTTAACAGAAAATTCATTAAAGTGTATAGGATACCTGTAGATTTTTGAGTTTTATTTAAGAGAACATTATATACTTAATGTCAGATCCGGAGGGAAACAGTTAGTTTTGTTTTCCCGAGAGTCAGGGGTCGAGGGAAAAAAAAACATCTTTTACCTTTTAAAAAATTATGGCCTCTCTAAGAGTAAGATGTAAAATTTTTCTTGTCATCTCCATCACGTTTAGAGGCAGCCGATAATTTTGAAAACTGGTGAACTGTAAGATCAAGATAAGGATTTTTGCGTATTTGTGTGTAGAATACAACAATAAAATCAGAAACTCCTCACTAGTGTGTGAAAAGAAATTAAAGTTGAGCCTCTTTGAGTCTCTTTTTTACTGAAAATAGAGTCCTGAACAATGTCGCTTGCTTTGTGTACTTGACGGCAGATAGTCCCATCAGCGAGGGAGTTGGTGAGGGGGTTCGTTAACTGGCCTCGGAGTCTCGTACCATTTTATCTCCCTGTCAACTGGGAACGAATAGTTTGCGATACGAGCTTATTAACTGGTGAAATGCTTTGAAATGTGAAAGACTGTGGTTATGGCTAGTTGTATAGAAATACTATAATTGTGTTGGCACGGTCTTTTCAGTCAGTTGTGACATCGCCCTCCAACAGTACTAGTTAAGTTTCTAATATTTTTCTATCGAGGACTCTAAAAATATATAGAGCTTTTACAATACTGTGAAATCCTGTCGCCCCTAAAAATTTTGTTCTAGGGGTGTTGACTACATATTCAGTGTCATTAATGGTCATTCCTTCTTTATTATCTAAACGAATTAATAAATAATAGCGCCTCCATTAGCAAATTGCATTAGACCACGTGTTAGCCTGTATTTAGATTCGTAAGTAAACAACAACTGAAAGGGTAAAATCATTGTGTTTAGATCAGGGCTGGAAACAGGATTCCACTACTGAGATGAACAAGGCAATAATTCTGCTCCTAGTGCTGGCGTTGACTGCCCTTCAAATCGACGGTAAAAAGTCGAAAAAACATGAGTCAGAGAAAGAGAATGAGGTGAAAAGCGAAGATGGTGTTGACACCGAAGAAGAACCCGTCTTCAGGAGCTATTTCCCAGGGTTCGCTATTCGTATCCCGGTACCGAATTTCGGCATCTTGTCAAACATAAGAGAGCGTTTGGACAATCTCTTCTCAGGAAAACAGCCTGAAGGACTTAGCGACTTCGTGCCGGGCGACAAAACGAAGTACAAGACCACAACCAAGACAAAAAATTCAACGCGCGGTCCGTTCAAGACATATACCGTGACACAGGAGACAGTATCCACGGAGAACAAGAGTTCGCCCCACGTCGTGTCTAAAATCTTCCAGTCTCTCACTACGCTTGACAAAGATAAGCTACTGTCCAAAGGAAAGAATGGCAAAATTAAGATTCCTTCGATGCAGTTCGAGCTTGGACCATTTGGACCGGCGTTTGAAGATGCCAAGGGAGAGCCGGTGGGTTTTTCTTTTCTTTTCCACTTTGTCTTGTGCTCCTAACTTGAGTAAAGTGCGCGATCTTTCAGTAAACTTCTGGGTTATCTTTATCGATCCTTCTCAGTTCTGGGCACTGTTCACAAATGTTAGCAAACGAAACAAGCTTTTTTTGTACAAATGACGGCGGAGTGATGTGTCTGCTATAAAAATTCTTCTTACAGACTGCTTAAGCTGTGCCATATTTCGAAATACGGAAGTCTAGTAAGAAAAATTCATTTACTCTGTGAGGGACTAAAATATATTGTTATGTCAATCCCCCATCATGCTGTCTATATACATTTTATCTTTTGTTTTTATATATCATGGAATTCCAGTTAGCTGTTAGGTTGAGTTTGCATTAGAGAATGGCAATCAGTGAAATTCCAAACACGAAAAATTAGATTCCTTGACGCGTTAAGGGTAAAAAAAGAAGAATCATCGAAGCATTGAAAATTGTATTTGTCCGAGTTTCCATCTTTGGTCTATCCTTGCCTTGAGCTGGTACCTGCCAGAGAACCTGCTAAGCTAAATACAGTCTCGGCTAATTGCTATCACGTTTATCATTGAGAAATCAGGGCCCAGTTGTTCAAAGGCCGATTAGCACTAACCCAGGGTTAAATTTTAACCCTCTTTTCTTTTTCTTT
Source organism: Porites lutea (assembly GCF_958299795.1). NCBI lineage: Eukaryota > Metazoa > Cnidaria > Anthozoa > Scleractinia > Poritidae > Porites > Porites lutea. Next base: position 5,958,047 of record NC_133204.1, read on the forward strand.
TGTTCAAAAGCATTTTTCCAAATAATTTTCTCTCTTCTTTATTGAGTATCCAATCATCAAATTGTAGGCAAAAAGAATAAAGCTGAATTTGCTTTTCAAACTTTCATATCTGAAATCAAATTTTGCACTAACTCTTGATTAACTTAAACCTGTTTTGAACAACCCGGCCCAGGTATTTAAGGTGGAACGAGGATGTCAGAAGAGATTGCTTGATGACTATGAACGTCTTGCAAGGGAGAGCGTATTTTTAGCCAACGGGGAACTGTACAAATGTAATTAAACTGTTACTTAGTCGTAACATGAATAGAACTCAATTTGCCTAGTCCCTAGGCTTCATTTTTCCTTGAATTGCGGCCAAAGCTTTTCGGGTCACGTGGTCCATGCGAAATGTGAGGCCGTTTCCCGCCCGTTCGCCTCGGATACGTCACCGAAACGAATTGACCGAGAGGGACTGGGAAAACACTGTACAGGGACTAGGCAAGAACTCAATAATATTACAATCAATGCTCCCTTTCAGCGGATATCCAGCCTAGCTATGTATATATGGGAAGCTCCGCAAATAGACCTAGCTGGCCGCTTTAATATGCATGGCCATGGTTTTTGTAAGCGGTCACAGACTTTATTAAATGTGTTTTTTTTTCAAGGGCAGCTGTAAGTAGAGCTGCTATGCTGTTACGATAGTGTCCTCTTGAAGAGTTTAGCGGTCGGACTGTCCAGTAAGAGAAGAACCTTTGAACCAGGAAAAGTGTTAAAAGTGGTGTCTGAATCGGCCTGCATTAGCCTGAATCGTTATTACTCCCTCAGTAACAACGGGAGTAATAACGACTCGAAGTAATCGATAAATGTCCAAGGTATTACGGGAAGTGTTCGTTGTCTAAGTGTCGCTGAATTAGAACAATAAATAATAAAAAGAAAACAAAAAAATAGGCAATCTCCCAAAAGAGGGCTAACTTCAAGGGTGATCCACGTCTAATGTTTTATCAGGTTTTATATGATTATTTAAAACAATCTGTGCGATGTCATGATTTGCATACTTCACTCTCTGTAACGTTTGTTAATAACGGGCGAAATAAAGACATTTTATTTATTTATTCAAGTGAGGGTTTATAGGCAGGACTTATTGATAAATTGTGTAATCGAAGTGTAAAATAATTGTGGTTACCATTCAGCAATGCATATAAATTGCAAAAATATATGTATCTTCCCTGTGTCACTGAAACGTTATTTCGTCATGCAATTTCAGAAATGCAGCAAACCTGAAGATTGTAAGAAAGGTCTTTATTGTGACGCGTTCTACGGATTCTGTAAGAAGCTTTTGGACGCTGGAGAAGCTTGCACTCAGAGAGACCAATGTGACAGCAAAGGGGGCAAATACAGATGTACCTGGGGTCGCTGCATAGCAAATTCTGAGGAGGGAAGTGCAGGTTTGTCATTATTCCATGAAACCGTGTTCCTGCCTTTTCGGCAAGTTCACAGAATGTAGGTCAGTATCGTGACAATGTAACACTCTCTCGATTTTTTTTAATAATCCAACTCCCACCACATGTGAAACGCTAGGCGTGTTAACCCCGGCCTCTAGGACAGCAAAGCTGGCCTGGGCTCTTCTTCCTTTCCCTTTAAAAGGGAAAAAAGAATATTAATTGAAACAGCTTAAAATCTCACGACCCATGACCAATGACGCGATCATGTAAACTCAGGCAAGGTCATTATCACTACCAGGCTGTGATATCAGTTTTGGGTGTGTTGGTTGGTTGTTATCTTCTTGTGAAAACCAGTTTCAAGTTTTTCATGAATAAAAGAAACTTATCTAAAGTAAATATAATATATATATATGAATACGAGGCATCGTGGCCGAGCGGTTAGAGCACTGGACTTGCAATTCGGAGGTCCCGAGTTCAAGTCCCGCCCTGACCGCTAGCTGGATCTTGACGGTAGTCCCGAGTTCAAATCCTCGACCACGCTTGTAAATAGCCAGCTTGTTTGCCTCCAGCCAGTTGGGATTTTTAACCCTGCTATGTTTGATTTAAGTTATTTGTTTCAGGCACTTGCTTGGCCTCACAAGCATTAGTGCTATAAGTACTGCCGAGGGTAAATAATGGAATTATTATTGTTATCTCGCTCGTCAGAACGCATCCCAATCTTGGTGTCCCTGTGGTACAAAGCCAGAAATTTTTGAGGTATCACGGGTGACTGCCGATTAGCCGCCCCTATTGATTTTATCAAGGGCATCTCGGCCGGGAAACTGAACTCCTTTCAGCTCGATTTCGTTTCCGTGAGTGACGAGCGCGGATCCTTAATCAATGATACCTCTAGTTATTAATATTATTTACGAATTTCAACAAGAATATGTTAACAATACTTAATATTTATTTATTATTAGCCTGGGTAGCAAGCGTTTCCGCGCGAGTTTGTCGAGAACGTCTTTTTTTTGCTCCCGCTCTAACTTTTGCGCAATGACTCAATTGGAAACGCTTGCTACGCAGGCTTATTTATTATTGCAGATAGGAGGTGTTTGTCTATCAATTGACTTTCTTTGCTGTTTTCTGTAGGTACTTTCTGTGACTCCGATAGTGAATGTCACTCCAATGAGGAACTCAGCTGCCAAGAACAAGCTGATATCAGCCGCTTCACCCGTGTCTGTATGGCCAAGTTAGAGGAGGGTTCAGTTTGTGGAAATGCAATTCAAAGCATGTTTAATCTGTTCAGGAGAAGTGATCAAGACTTGTCCAATATCTGCAAAAAGGGGCTGGTTTGCAAGACTGTTGGGTAAGAACTTTCTCTGGCGTCTGATCATGTGCCTTTTCAATCTGGCGGCTTTAATTTCTTTTTTTGATAGGGACCCTACGATTCGACAACGGCGACGCCAATGGAGCCGTCCGACTAGAAAGTAGATTTTTCAAACTTCTTGGCTGTTATTCCAAATCACCCAGTTACTTGAAAGTTAGGATATTGGAAGAGAGGTGAACACCTCCGAGCCTTATAGAGAGATAGGAAAATGTAAACTACTTTGCCGTGTGCCTTCTCCAGTCGACCTAAAATTTGGTCATTTTACATCGTAGTTGTGCAGCGGCGGACGGCAAAGAAATTTACAAAAATGCCTGATGCACGCGCAGAGTTGCTGCTTTGCTCACATAATCTATGATATAAACGTCCCCGTCGCCTTCCCCGTCATAGTTTTGTAAGATCCCTAATCTCCCATTAGCGAACGTCATGCAACCTCTCTTGACGATCACCCTATGTAATGTTCATAAAGCTTTTTCTGTAATCGGGGAATCTGTGCCATTTTCAAGTTTCTGAACGAAAGTTTTGTATTTGATGGTTTTAATTGAGCTGCAACTAATTTCTAGCCAAGTAAACCTGCTGTACTTTCATCCTTTCTTTCAAGAATGGAATTTTCTGATCCTTTAGATGAGATGCTTGCGCAGACTCCCCTCCCTGCCCTTTCAATTTCCATCCTCAAAGGTTTTCTTTTATGTTTTATTAGGTTTCTTGGACGCATGCGCTGTATCCGGGATTCCCAGGTTTTCAGTTCAGAGGACACGAAACTAATCGGATATGAAAAGCCCGAGAAAGAAACGAAATCGAACGACGAGAAGAGTAAAAAAATAAAGTTCTAAATCCCAATACAGAGTTCCTGGGTAGTCGCAGGAATATAGATGGATGCGCAGTAAAGAGTAATGTTATGATCTAGTAATATGAAAAAGAGGAAACTATATTTTGTAATATCTAAATATAACTTAATAAAGAAATAAACAAAATAAAATAAATAAAAAAAGAAAGAACTACAAATTTTGCCTATATTTCAGTCTCCTATTATAAAAAGAAAATTCACAGATACTGTAAGTACTAGTGTGGATGACAAAAAAGGTAATAACGTAAAAGTCCATTCTCTACAAGGCTATATACTGTAGAGGTAGACTAGACTGCTTGCGGTGCGCGTTTTCTCTTAAAATCCATCCAGTTGTTATCCCAGCGAGCGCGACTAGGTAAATAACGACGTCACAATAAGGAATTAGGAAGAGACGAAAAAAGACAGCAGTCTCTCATCTTTTGTTCTCGGGCTGACGCTCTCTTTAGTTGCTCGTGGAGACGAGTAACTTTGTAAAGAAAAATAAGAGACTGATCGCGGTCTAGAGGTAGCCACAAAAGTGGTCCAGTTATAGGGTCGACCTTACAATAAGATACACTGTTTTGTTCTATTTTGTTCGTTTATTTCCTACGGTTAAGAGGCAATCGTCCCACATATATTTGTTTTTAAGGTCTCTTACTATTACTTTACACGTAGTGTGCAGTTAAAACGTTCAGTAACCGCAACACGTATAATAGTCCAGAGCATGTTTTAAAAGTCGTTATGCCTAAAATTGGATGTCTTTGTGATAAGCCATCAGTGTAATGAATTCGATTCGTATGAATAGAGAGACCAACAATTTACTAATTTACTAACTTCTTAACAACTTCGAAAATTTACAAAAACCCATATAATTATGATTGTCACTTAGTTGCCCAACAGGAGACCAAATTTTTTTAAACTTGTTTTAATGTGGCACAAGGGGTCAGTCCTCGTTTTCTTTCAAGCAAATGAAATGGAGGCCTTTAGTTCTGAAACAAAAGGAACAGAAAGCAATTTAAAATTATAATTCTCTAATAACCTACTGTATAATACCAGTTTACTTCTACCACGGAGACTACCACTACCACTGCCACTAGAACTACCACAATAGTAGTGGTAGTAGTATTGGTAGTGGTAGTGGTAGTGGTAGTGGTAGTGGTAATGGTAGTGGTAGTGGTAGTGGTAGTGGTAGTGGTAGTGGTAGTGGTAGTGGTAGTGGTAGTGGTAGTGGTAGTGGTAGTGGTAGTAGTAGTAGTAGTAGTAGTAGTGGTAGTAGTAGTAGTGGTAGTAGTAGTACCACTATCTCCGTATTCGAGTAAGTGCTTAGTCAAAATTACTTTCCGCAACGAACCCCTACAGTTACCACTATACCCACTTCTTCTTGAACCACGTCCTAGTGTGTTTGTTGCGAGCGAACATTCAACAGATAACGTACCCAACATTTTTACATTGCAGTCCTGCTTTGCACGGCCCGCAGTCCGGTTCCACCATTCCTCCGTTATAAATGTGATGGAATAAGTTGATTGGACCACATGACTCAAATTCATCCAACAGTGGTTTGCATAGAGATGTGTGTGGGTTGATGGAAATTTCCCGAACGCAACACGACTCTTTACCGAGGCAGTCCGAAGTCCTGTCGCAATACGTTCCGGGCTCTCCTTCCTTTACACCCTTGGTACAGTGGCCATATTGACAAGTGAAGCCCTCGCAACACGTTCCTAATTTGGTTTAGAAAACAAAAATAATCATCCATTAAATTCTCATGAGCAGCAACGTAACGAAGACTAAGTGCTACCAGATATTTAGTCCAGGTCTAGTCTTGCTAAATGTTACCGATTACTAGTAGCTAGATCATGAAATTAAAACGATCAGTGTTGGGTTCTATGGCTAAAGGATCGAACAGGGATAGTGGACTAAAAAAGTCAGGCCGATGTTTTCCAAGATTGAAAGTTAGTAATGGAACAAATCACCATAAACAATAAATAGCGGCTTGAAACACCTTGGGAAAAAATATATTATATATATTTCTTCGTCCTTTAGTTCAGAGGACATTTCAGTCGTGGATCAGAATGTATAAGTTTCACAATTGCAGTGATCATGAAGTTTAACTAAACTCGGGGAACTGATTTTCGCAATTTACTGACCCTTAATTAATAGAAGACAATGTCCACAAGAGTGTTTTTGACTTGGTATAAAATGCATACAAACGTATCCGTTCACGGCTGTTCGCATAAGGAAGAACTGCTCAGAGGGTCGAGTCTTTTAAGATAATCGTTTGCGTTCTTAACTTGTGGAAGAAACCTATGAAGAAAGAAGTTTGTATGTGTTTGCGTTCTTAAGAGAAGTTGTCTGCATGGTCATAGCTCAAAGGGCCATTTGTCATGGTCGCGTCGTGATAACTCGATTTAACATGTGCTGACATGTTCTCACCTATAAAATGGCAAGCTGCATTCTCGTGTACACAGGCCCTACACGTGTGAACGTCACAAAATCTTCCTTTTGGACAGTCCTTATTGACGCTACACTCTTCGGTACCAGCCTCCACCATAGCTCGGAAATGCCAAGGTGACATATGAGGAGGCAAGCCAGAAATAAATTGCTATTTATAAAAAAAAAAATAAGAAAGGAAGAAAGAAAGGCAAAATCACTTTTAGTTATTGGTAGGAGCCTTGGGTAAACTGCGCTGTTATACAGGGTACAGGAAGCTAGTAAGAGTACTTTAAGGGTAAAAAAGACCCATCCCAGCTTTTTCAAGTTTCGACATGCGCTAGCTGTTAGGAAAAATCGATTGACACAACTGGAAAGAGCACCTCAGTTAAAATTGATACAATTGCCAAGTTTGAAAGTGATATTTCTAATAAGCACGCGAAGTTATAGCTGCTCCACAAAGTTGCAAAAATTTATAGACGTTTGTATGGTGGGGGGCAAAATATTTAGGGAGAACTGATATATACAAACTAAAATATATGAACTGAACTGAACTGAATTTTTTCTGTAAAATTTCGCGACTTTGAGGAGCTCCATCTTCGTTAGTTTTCAGCAAATCACCTTCAAACTTGGTAATTTATTAATTTTATAGCATTGTTTTTTCCAGCGGAGTGGACGGATTTTCCCTAACTTGTCCTTGCCAGAAGTAGAAAAAAAGAAATTAAAAAAAAAATTGCGGAAATCCTCTTGTGATATTGTACGCGTTTCTGTCAAATATTAGCTGCCTTCGGTTTAGTTTGCTGCAAAATTGTACAACAATGTTGCTATGTCACTATTTTTGTCATGTTTGCTTCTGATTGGCTAAATTCGATTGGTGTTTACAACTTGTAAAATAAGTTTTATAGTAATCTTCTGAGCAGCTATCACCTGATTGATCAAACTAAATTTGATTATGGTCATGATTGACCAGTGCTAATTAAGATTATATTTAAAATGTGACATTTTCTCATTTTTTAATTCTACGAAGAAAAAGGTCACAAGGTTTTTTCCGACTTGCTTCCCTTTGGTACCAGTATTGACATCTTGCGAGAAAATACAAACAATGTCAGTTCTTATTAAAACATACAATACGCGCAACGCAAGTTAGGATCATATATTAACCCGATGAGGCTTACATTCATATACAATATGTATTATAGTTAGAGTATTTATATGAACGAACTTCTGCTAAAATTAAAAGGTACTCTCGTTGTAGCAAACTAGCCCAATGACTAAAGGAACTAACCCGTTTATTTCCTATAGTTCCTCCAAGTTCATGTTCTGCTAACGCGTTGGTGGTATTCTTCGTTTCACTGGCACCATATGCATTTATAAAGAAGACGAGCACTTTACAAAACAAGAATAGCCTTTTTTCCAATAACATTTTAAGTCATTTTAACAAGAAGGCAAGGACCCTTGTTTCTAGAGGCTAATTAATGAATATTTTATTAGTCTTGGAAATAGACTCGAACCGGTTAAAGGAAGCAAGTGTGACAGAAGCGATGTATGAATACCACTTACCACAGAAAATCAGCGTACACAAATCTGGCAAGATAAGGCAAATAAACGCACCGAAAGGACTCTTGCTATCTAAACACAATGTTACTTGTCAAAAGATTGTTGTTTTATGGTCAGCGGCATCTTTAATGGACGTTTGGCCTACAGGAATGCAACTAACTACTGGCTCACAGAATCAGCAGTGCCAAGGTATTAAAAAACTAAAAGGGATTATCGTTCGATGAATATCCTCGACGTGAAATCAGAAACGGCAGCAAGAGACTTCTTTGCCGATTCTTTGCAAAGTGGTGAAAATAGAAATTTTCAAGGACTGTCTTCTATTGTCCCAAAGTGCTGGTACCAGCTTTGCTCACAACTCATTGATTCGCTCGTATAAACAGTTGAAAAAAATATAATAAATAAAATAAATAACACTGTACTACATCGAACTTTTCAAATTTCCATAGAAGTTATAATCTTATCTTGGCAAAATTGGAGAAAATATGTATCAGTTTCAAAGATCAGCACCAAAAGAGTTTTAAGATCAAATGTTGACTTTTTTTTTTTCTTTTGACTATTAATAATGAATAAGTTTATGAAATAATAACTTAAGCTTGACAAAAACTCTGTAACTTAGCCGGTCCATAACGAGGGCCTTGATAAAACTAGGGTTTTTAAAGAGTTCATTTGAAAAGAATGAACTTTCAATCAAATTGGTGGCTTCTAATAGGCACCGTATTGAGTCAAGTTTGGTTGCTCTCTGCACTTCCCAAGAAAAAAACCTCCTTAAAGCAACGATGGAGACAGGAATCGAGGCCAGCCGACAGTGAAAGAGTTAAAAAGGTAGGCAACTTCACGCTGGGAAAGGCACATAAGAACTTACGGTAATTAAATTTCCTTCAATTCACCGTGAAAAAAAAAAAAAATCTTGGGAAGTTAGCATGGGAACAACATTGAAAAAGGTTTTTTAATTTTATTATTTGATGCCGTGTAAGTTACCATATCAGTGGAGGTATGGTAAAATTAAAAACTGGGACCAGTCACCAGCTACACTTCAGAGGCGTCGTTACCAATAAAGGAGGATTAATATTAGAGCGATGTAATTCTGCTAGTTGTATGACTCTCATTGAAGCCCAATATAGGTCAACTGTTCTGTCTAACACTGAAATTGTTTTAGGTTAAAGCTGCATCGGCATCCTTTGCCGTCGATATCTATATTGTTTATGTACAGTCACAATAATACTTACTAATTGTGTTTCGAAATCAAAACAAATTTACAGAAATAATAATTTACCAGCGTTTGTACTTGGCTTAAACATTTCCGTGATCCCAGTTATATATTAAAGAGCAATAAAGGGCTGAAGGATTAAATAGTTCTGACAGAAGAATATTATGGTTAAATCTTACAAAGAGGTGTGTATTTAATTATTCGATGAATGAAAAAAACATCACTGATGGGTAATTATATAGCAATATTTTCTTCTCAATCTAGTTAAAGCTAATGTGGATCAACCAGTAAAGATTTGCTTTGGAAGTGAAGCTATATTTCGGTCATATCTATTGAGCCCTTGCTTTTCAAATCACTTTTCTGAAGGCGTCAGTGATTCCACCAAAGGAACACTAACTGCACTTTATAGGTCAACTCTATAACTGCAACACCAGTTCTTATACATCATTTTTTATGCAGTCTGTCGTGGTTGTAATTTTAATCTCGTTCTTCGAATTGTTAGTGAAGGAGACAACTTGTTTTGCCAGTTTTCTTAGAAAAATGTCCCAAAATAAACAACATAGCTTATAATCAGATTTATTTTCATACAGGGCCTGCTGCCATTTCCACAGCTGGATTCCGATGAAATGCCATCAGTTGCTGACAGTGGAGCACAGAGAGCCCAACCGCGCATGCTTGCCCCAGGATATTATTCTCAAGAATGTAATGCTCACAAACGTTGTGACCAGGGTAATCCAATAATTATATGTGCTAGGTTTACTCAGAATCATTGTACTCTTTTTTGTTCGTTTGTTTTTTAAGAGGTCTTAACTATAGCTTGTGCCTGTCTCTGACAGTAACATGGTGAAAGGATATTAGGAAACGCGTGATTTCATTCTTGGAGCCTGGAACAGTCTAAAGAGGTCCTAAAGTTTGCTGAATGTTGTTAATTAAAAATCCAGTCTTAAATAATATTGATGATTTTATACGTACAGAAAGATGGTATACAATATCGGCAATGTACAGTTACCCTATATTACGTGCGCCACTCAGTATGTGTCGATTTTCCACTCTGCAAAATAATAGCTTCGTAAGAACCTATGACACAAATTTGTACAAGACTGCAGCATAAGCTACCCATTTTCGCTTGAAGGAGAAAGACAAATTCGCTGATCAATTTGACTTTAATTTTTTTTAGGAAAATATTGCCACATGTTTCTATGCGTTCATTGTCTAAAGGAAAATGTTGCGTGCACACAAAATGGCCAGTGTTGTAAAGGACAGTGTACTTACGGTCGATGTAAGAAAGACGCAGCCCCAGGGGCACCTGGGACATTTTGTGACCGACACGATGATTGTAAAGATCCACCAGGAACATGCTGTGTGAGGTTTGTACAAAAAATGTTTGAAATTTTCTGACGTTTGAGAGACATGGGACGAATCAGAGTCAGAAATTATTAATCTGACGGCACGGTTGAGAGGCGCGCGAGGGGTTGTGGGATAGTTTCGAGCTATTCATGGCTTTTGTGAGAGGTTTGTACCATTCTACGTTAGCTCAGTCGTCGTGATCGTTTTCGTTTTGTTGTATAAAGTTTCTTTTCCGTTGTCTCATATTCTTTCGAGTTCAGAATAACATATGTTTGGGTACTTTATGTATTTATGCATTTGGTCCTACGCTCTTTTGGAATTACGTAGTTATTTTTGCAGTAGTGTATAACATAACAACGTATTTAGCCTTCTATGTTTTCGCTTGAGCCTTCTCCCGGGGTTTTTGTGCCACTGCATAAGTAGGGATATTTGTTTCCACAGATTTTTTGGCCACTTCTCAAGGGTGTTTAACTGGTTTTTCGTGTCTGGCTACATGTTCTAGCTTAGAAGATATGATAGCGTTTTGCTATAGCTATTGCATTGAAATGACTTAACTAGGATACGTTTTCATCAGATGACTAACCAACTTATCCTAAATAAACTTTTCATTTAATGCCTCGTGTTAGTGAAGTCAGAATCTCAATCTTCAATGCAATCGTAAATGTACAGTGGAACCTCTATTCAGAAGACAAATAACTAGGGACCAAGGCAAGAGTCCCCTGAAAAGAGGTCTCCCATGAATGGAGGTTGGGCTGTGAGGTTTGTTAATAAACCAAACAAACAAATTATTTTTTCCTTTATTCTGCCTCGGAATCTGCTACAGTCATTATTTCAAGCAGCTAGATAATGTCTAAAACAATCGCGATAAAATTATCTCTACGATGTTGTGTGTTGACTCCCACAAGTGCAATACATCGATTTAAGTGAGATTGTTCATCTTTTGGAAGCTGTCGCCACATTTTGTGACTAGTAAACATTTATATTTATCAATGTGTACACTTAAAATTAAATTTAGGTGTCCCCTGATTGGAGGTTAAACTTGGTTTTAAGTGTCCCAGAAGAAAGGTTGCACTGTAAAATTTTTTTTCCCTGAGAAGGTAGACCAAGTTGCTATAAAGTTTTGAGATTGAGCCCTTTCGTAACATTAACTGAAAATGACCTTTCTAGTTAAAATTAGGTTTAGAACAGTTTCATAATTATTATAATGATTATGATTTCTTTCTTCTCTTCTATCGGAAAACCGAGGAATTCTACCATAAGCCTGCGGTCAGCATACCTCATTTCACCGCACTTTCACAAATCCCTGTTTTGTCATTAACTGGAATTTGAATAATTATGTAATGATATGATTTTTTTTTTAATGATAATGGTGAGATTTATTTTTCTGTGAACATCTATTTCTCGTAGAGAACCAGCTATTAACCCTCATATTTCGGTTTGCAAACCTCCTTTGGAGGAAAACATGGTATGTGGCCCAATCAATTACTTTAAAAACGTCTACATCGGAGCTCAAGTCCAACAAGCGTGTGGGCCATGCAAGGCGGGACTGGTTTGTAAACAAGTTGGGTAAGTTTTTTTTGCTTTTTTTGCTTTTCTTTGCTTTGTTTTAGAAAACGAAAATCTCAAACGCGCCGCAAGTGGCCTGTTCCAGGCCTTCATGGTAGCTGATGAGCGAGGTAAATCCTACGCGGGGAAAACGAGGGGAAAAACGAGGGAAATCTGAACGCCTGGAACAAGCTGCGCCTCAAGTTTCCAAAAATCCTAAAGGATGTCAGGAGCCCATTACCCGGAGCCTCCATACACACTGTATTCTTGAGTCTGGCTTTGCTCGTATCTTTTTATTTTTAGAACAGTCTCAAGTTTCGATTTCCCGCTTGTTTTCGCCTGCGTCCGCAAGTGAAACAAAAAAAAAAATGGCGGCGAAAGCGAAAGGACGCTGATGTCCTTTTCGAGTAAACCCTTTTTCCGATATTCTTGCAAGTTCGGTCCACTATTACTCATTTCCAACCCAGGAAACCTGATAACCTTTAAGAAATGTTGATAAATAACTCCCCTGAACTTCAGCTTTGGATTTTTTTCTTTTTTCGATACGAGCCATCTTGATCAGGCACTGTTATAGCTTCAGATGAACAGCCCTTAGTAATGTAAGCTTTGCAATCAATCAATCAATCAATCAATCAATCAATCAATCAATCAATCAATCAATCAACAATCATATCTTGTTTTCAATTCGGATTTTAGAATAGCATATCTGATAGCATCTCCGAAAGAGAAATAATTATAAATAAAATGAAATGAAAATAGAAATAGTAGAATTAAAATACATGCCATATAGACATCAGTTACACACCTATGTAATACATACAACTATTTTTTAAAAGTTTTAAACTGTTTTATACATCGTTTGAAAGTATTTAGATCAGGAGCGCGTCTCGTTTCATCGGACAGAAAATTCCTGGTGGAAATAGCTAAGTACTGAAAAGTGTTTAGTCCAAAAGTAGTAGTGGCCATCTTCCGCACAAGGTTTAGAGCAATGGGGGACTCTGGGTGATGGGCTCCTGACGATGTCCATCATGATAGCCTGGAACAGCCGACATTTCGCGACGTGGAACAAACGCAGAATTTTTACACTGATGACGCAGCGCTAAGTAGATCTGGGTTCATAATGTTTCTAAATTGATTGAAGCAAATTTTTAACCAATCAGAAGCACTTTGTTGCTGGTCCCTTGGACATGAGATTGTTATATCGAGGTTCCGCCTAAGTCCCCGTGTTTTTAAGATTTATCAGTGAGAGTGGACCGTCCTTGTGCTTGCCGAATGGCGAGTCAGACCAAGATGCTACATGAATATAACCTAACTCTGGTATCTCTTTCATTAAAACGCACTAATATAAGAATACTTTGTACTGGAATGTGAATAATATTTATTTTTGTTTTGCTTTTGTTTTTTTCTCGTAGAATATTTGGTGTACATGAGATTTGTGTAAAGGAAGATGACAAGAAATGATGTGAAGAAGACAGGACATCGTTTGTCCTTTAACGGTACAGAGAAGCCAATCTATCAGTCTCAGTAATTTTCGTCTTTTGTCGGAATTCACGGCTTTGAAGACTATAAACCGTCAAGTAGTTTTACAACTGAGAATGTAAGAACATATCTGAAATAACTGTATGGCCAACTGTATAAATCTTTAAATGCTATATACAAAGATTGGTAGGCTGAAGAAAAAGCAGAATCAGTGAAGATTTTAGCTCTATGATCCGTTTTTGCTTTTGTAGAAAGTGAAGTGGATCACAAGCTAGGGTACGTATTTTTGTAACAGTAGCTTTACTCACTTGTAATTGTTTTCTTTAGAAAATGTAATCTAGTTCAAAAGAATCGGCGTAATCTAGTTCAAAACTACAGTAGTTTTCTTTTTTTGCAGAAAGTAAAAGTGGATCTTAAACGAATAAGATAGTCATTCATGAAGTCGCTTATTATTAAATTGTACCTTTATCAACATTAGCCATGCAAATAAAATCATTTTTTATATAGTCCTTTTTTGTTATTGTGCTTTTGGCCCTCGCAGTACACTTTATGGAAGAATAATTGCCGGATTGGTTGGGTGAACGTTAGCTTATACTAATCCTTATCTTTTTTTTTCACTTGTTGGAGCTTGACATTGTTGTTTTGTTTTAGTTCTTTATTCTAACTGAACTACCACACAGGCCCGGAACTCAGAAACCCTCTGACAAACTCCTACATTCCAAGTGAAAGAGAGGGCGAGATCGCTTTGATTCACTTGACTTCTTCGCTTATAACGAGCTTGTGAATCGATACTTTGCATTTGAGGCATTCTGTACCGTGGTTTACGCTTTTGCATGTGTATGCATCCTCATTGTTACTGTTTAGTACATATTTTCTGTCGCCGAGTGTTAAGGAATCGCAATTGACCTACGTTACCTTTCTGTACGTCGCTTCATAGACCTATTCGGCTAACTCAATGTTGTACCCAATTCGAACCCTTTGGGAATAAAACGTTTTGTTTCAGTAATTTCCATATCATTTAAATGTGAATCCCACATTATAATGCAAATACAAGACACAAAGAAGCCGAATTGGTCTATTGGCTTGGTACCCATAGAAAAATTTCCATTCGTCGTTAAGGTCATGTGGTTCGAGGTCTGCTTGAGCCTAAAATTTTTTAGGTTATGATTTGGAGAGAACATCGGTGAACCGACTGAGTATGAAAATCTTTATATAGTGTATGATGATATTGGTTACAAGCTCACTGTTAGAAACTCTAGGGAAATTGTCTTCTGGTGCTGCTGCATCTAGTCACGGACTAAAAGGAATTTTTCTCGGGGATGAACAAGGCTGATTAACCAGTCAGTTAAAAAAACGCCAGACCTCCTTCACTCGGACACTAAACTGGATACCGAGCCAAGTGTTTGCGTTACAGGGGTGTCCGTATCACAGAGAGGAAGCCGGGGGTTGTATGAAGGCGGTCTCCTCGGTACTAAGAGAACTGTCTGTAAAACAGATATTCGTATAAAAATTTAGTGAAGGTGAACGTCAAGAGCGGTTTGACTTTATTCAACTAACGACATACTCACAACTGGACTCTGCTTTATCAAACAAGGGTGTTTATTACTAGTAGTAACTGTGCTCTTTCTGTCCTTCATACCTGAAGCGCGACGCGACAAAACACTGGAGAAACTTACTCAAACTCAAATTTGTTGAGGTAAAGTGGATTACGGTAAAAAAAAAATGGTCGGAGAGTGATTTAATTAACATTGAGTTTACAGAGAGCAAACTTCTTCTATTTGTTCGTGTTCACCTTAAATGCTTCGAAGTATTTCTAAAAGATACGAATTACGGATAAAGCAAGGAATAACTGATTCATGACCACAAATAATCACTTAAAACATCAAAATTGATTTGTTAATAAATATATACTGAATGCTGCACACCGTCGATTGGCACTGATTCAGTGACAACTATTTTTTCTCGGCAAGCAAACATCGGATTTCTCGCACAATTTTGAGCTCTTTATTACTGGCTTAACTTTGAGTTAAATGTTCTTGAACTTCTCATCCTTAAAGCAAAGTTCGATGGTGACTTTTTACTTCTTTCCTACGGAAGGGGTTGATTCTGGAAGACAAACTTGGTGGACGCCAAATATCCTGAAAAGTTAAATAAAACAAAACATTTATCCCAGAGTTCAACACAGGCACCACCAGTCCCCTTACGTGGACGTTCTTTAAGTCTTCATTCTATATGCCTCTCTCCAGGACACAAAGCAAGACTGTGTAGGAGATTAATATTTCACCAATTTCACTAACTTCCTCTTAAATCTATAATCCGAGCACAAGTCCTTGGACCTTTCTATCAAAGGGTCAATGCGCGCAAGGAATCTTAAATCCCGCCTATGACATAAATATAATGACCTCAATTACAAAGGCTGAAGTCTTTCGCCTTATAATTGCATAACTTCATAATTTTTAGATTAAATTTTTTTCCTTGGTAAATTAAGAAAAGAGAAATTTAAGACGTAAAGCAGATATAAACAACCTAAAATGTAACGTGAGAAGTAAAATACAGTGAGACGCCTAGGTCCGCCAACAAATCAAATTGCTACAGAGCCTGCAAGCAGACTATAACTGGTTTATGTGCACGTGAAACTTTTACCATATACAGGTATTTTTCTTACCCGACTTGTTTGCACGTTAATCCTTGCTTGCATGGACCACAGGCTGGTTGCACAGTACCACCAATGTAGAGCGTACGGTACTGATTATACGGTCCACACGTTTGATGTTCATCTAAGGCGGGCTTACAAATCGAAATGGCGGGGTTAATGGCAGCCTCGCGAACACAACAAAGATCTGGGTCTTTACAGTCACTTTGTCTGTCACAAAACGCTCCTGCAATGAAAAACCAGCACAAAGTGATTCAGATTTAACCCATGTGGGACATTTAAAAAGCTTTTTCATTTGAACCTCACTTTTTAACTGCTCCTAAGTGTTGAACAGACTTTCAGCCAAGTAGCATGGAATGGCAAAAATGAATTGTGCGACACTAAAGGCATATTTTCCTGCTAATTTGATGTAATTAAGCAGTGGCGCATGCGCATAGGCCACAATTTGGATTTTTCTCTACGAATCTACATCCTTCCTTCCTCCTCTCTTCCCATCCTTTCTTTTCTGAATTCGCTGCCTACCAACTTAATCACTTATAAGAATCGAAAGCTCAGTCTGTTCAGTTCAGTAATGCAATAATTTGCATCATTGACCATGTCGACCCGATCCGTGACCAAGAAATTAACGATCTTACCTGCTTGTCCAGCGGCAGCCCCAGTCTTACAGCGGCCATAGATACACTCTGATCCAGGACAACACTGACCATTCTGAGTGCAGGCTACGTTTTCTTTTAAACAGTCTACGCACAAAAACATGTGGCAATATTTAACAGGATCTTTGCATCGCTTATGTGCATTACATTCTTGAGAATAATAGCCTGGTGCTATCATCTGTAAAGAGATAAACGAATATCATGTAACAATGCATTTGTTTGCAAATGGCTAAAACTTAATAATTTTTCTTTTAAAATTGTGAAAAGAATTGAAATTACTTTAATTCTGATTTTTTACTCTTTCTGAAATATTCTTTGGCTTCTCTCTAATCCAATGTGCGTTTCCTTCTCTTGGAAAGCCAAATACACAGCTATTTGCTTCCAGCAGCGATTGGCTTACTTGGATGACTGCATCCGCTTTATTTGAAAAAGCTTTACTTTAAAACCGCAAAGGCTTTCTCAAATGTTATTAAGATTATTAGTATTGGTAACAGAACTGAGTGGAGTCCAATTCGGTCTGTAATCATACGAGTGATTAACAAAATCGGACGACCGCGTAGCGGGAGTCCGATAGTTAATCACGAGTATGATTACAGACCGAATTGGACTCTACTCAGTTCTGTTACCAATTAATCATAACTTTCATAACTTAATCTTTAAAATTTGTGATATATAAGGCTCTTTTTTAAATCGAAACAGAAGAAATTCCAATTTTTTTTTTTGCTAGCAGTGAAAAAATGCCATTAAAGCGCGTGTGTGATGGCGCGTACTTTCCAATTAAATTGTCCTATTAACGCTGAAATCAGGGCAGTTGATAGCCAATCAGATCGGAGAATTTTGTTATACTTATGATTACATAAGTAACCGGGAGATACTCTGCAGTAATTGTGTGGAAAATGGTTTTTACAATTTGCACTCGCTACCTTTTGCAGACTGATTAGGCCCCGTCTAAACTAATAAGGAATGGAGTCACTAGGGTAAATGAGCTCCAGGCCCTGGTTGTTCAAACGTTGGACAGCACTATCCTCCGAATAAAACACTATTCGGCGGATAGCGTAATTGATTTCCGTAATACAGTAACTGATCCGCTGGATGGTGATTTATCCGGTGGTTAGCGCTATCCAACGTTTGAATAACCGGAAAGTAATTAGAAGAATTGAACTTGTTTTGGTGAAAATTAAAGGTCGTATTCAAATTTTTATAGGGTGAAAATTACTAATTGGGTAGCAAGTGATATTACGATAATGATGATGATCTGAGCATGATGATGATGATGATGATGATGATGATGATGACATCCTGCCCAATTCACCCTTGATACATTATCAGCGTGACGTTTATCCGCCAGTAATTTTTAAAATATATAGTTACCTTTTGCCGTATGTACTAATTATTGTACTTTTGTTCGTGTTTCCAACAAAGAAGTACTAAACAAATGGTAGAATAACAATCAGCCACTCCAATTTCGCTGCGCTTATATAATGGAGCAGCACGCCTAGTCATGATGATAATATACAGCTGTTTCGAGAAAGCTTGTTGGAAAAAGTGCACACGACAATCCCGAGAGGTATTGTGGGTGGTTTTTAGTTCACTCTTCTACAAAGAAATTTGAAAAAATGGCACGGGAGGCCACGGACTTACGTTTGCGAGTACTAAAGGAAAACAAAAAAAAGTAGGTTCGACAGCTACAGTCGTTAGGTACAGTGTAATGATCATATCCCATATTACCTTTCGGGATGGTCGCGTGCACATTTTTTGCGACAACCTTTCTCGAAAAAGCTCTATATCTCTGTTGGTTTTTCCTTATGTAGGAAAACGGACACTAAAATGCTGTTGCTTCAGATATAAACAATCCTTAGCTAATTAGATAAAAGGTATAGTTTCAAAATGGCTGCCTTGACGAGGTAAAAATAAACTTAATTTCCAATAACTCTACCCTCATACAAAATACAGGATGCTCCTTTCATCGTTCAGTGATCAGGCAAGAACGATAATACACGCAATAATAGATTGTATGTTAATATCGATAATATCTGGTACTTCGTTATAATATAATTATAAATTTTCCCTGACCTTTTTAACTATGATACTCTTTTCCTCATCGGCCGGCCCTTTGTGTCGCTGAGTAGCATTTGACGCGGCGAAACAAATATAAAGCAGCCACAAAGTTGAAGAAATCCACAGAAATCTAGAATTTCCAGCCATGGTGAAAACGTGATTTAACTGCTCATGTCCCAAAAAATATTTATGCTTTCACAACATTTATTGTGTTATCTTGGAAGAGAACTCATTCGTTTCTGTGACAGACGTGTAAATTATTAATGGCTCGTCGTGATTAGCTAATAAATAAATGGTGCTTTGAGAATTCAACGCATTCAACGCCATTGAACACAAAATAAAGCACCAGAAGACTACCTGTTGATGAAGTTTCTGTAGTTTTAGAATTTTTCCCTTTTACGAGTAGTTTATTAGAGATCGCGCAAATGTTAGCAAATAAACCAGACTAAAACTGATGTTAGCGAAACAGATTTCACTGCAAGTTTGCTATAAAACATTTTTAAGCCCCTTTCATTAGAATAGTTAATTTGCGGGAGATCCTGAAAAGCATATAAGGCTGGATTACCAACGGATTAAATAGAAGTCAGAGACGAAATCGTAATGCGTACTATACGCAAGAGCCTTCGCGAGTTACAGCCTGCGCCACACACTAACTTCTTAGGTTGCTAGCCAGGGTGGGGCTACTCTGCGACGCCGGCTATATTTTAAGAGATTAAGTGATAGTAAAAAATCAGAGTCGTATGGTAAGTGGTTATTAAAAATTCGACTCGTGTCAGAGTCGCAAGAACCAGCCTTCTGAGAACATTTTCATGTCCTTTCACCGATTCCGCCACCGGGGAAGACTCCAGTCTTACCGTGATAGGAGACGAAACTGTTCAGGTAAAGGCAAGCCCTGGTTCCAGTAGCGAAATTAGATTGCTTATACGTAAACATTTTGTAATGTACCCGCCTCGAGCGAGATTTTTAAACCCTGGGGACGAGAACAAGTTCCGGGTCACCCTCTTTTTCTTTCCGAGGGCTGTAGCGATTGAGCAGTCCCGAAAAAAGGGCAAAAGTTTGCACGTTGAAAACGAAACAAAAATTAACTCGGCTACGAGTCAACTATCCGTTCCGCTGCGAAGCAGGACCATAGGCCCCTATGTAGCTAGTTGGACCGTCCCAGGAAGTATACCATTTGCACTTAAAATTTTTTTCCACCAGTTTGTCGTTGTATCCATCCATTCAAATGTAAACGAGCTCCGTCCTTTGCGGTTTTGTTAAGACGTTGCCGCATAGTTTCAGGAATTCAGATAGTGGATTGTGGCGCGAAGTCAACTCTTCGTTATTTTTCCTGCCCACTTCTTTATACGCCGCACCCACTATCTGGACGTCTGGAACAGGCTCGTGAAAACCAGATAGACAAGTCGAAAGAAGAAGCGAAAAATATTAAGCATATCACACATATCTCATATCACGTATCACATGAGTACTGCTTGCAGGATTATACTGTACTGAACTGTACTGTACACTGCTTGCGACTTCGATGATCTGCTGTTTCACTAAATCATAAGGGACAGCCTTATAATTAGAATAGCAACCTCCCGGGGGGGCACTCCCCTATAAAAGTGACGGGGGTGCTCGTCGGAAATTTTCGAGAACACCCTTAAAAAGAACCAGAATCAAGTTTTATGGGCGTGTCCCAAATTCATCTCTGCCGTAAGAGGTACCAATTTAACAACAACAAATTATATTACTGGCACTGCAAATTTTAATAGTAATAAAGATAACTTTCAAACACTTTATTCATAAGGACTTTTCGAAAGTATTGTCAGAAATCTTTTTTTTCGCAGCAGTCATTTTAGGTATTAGCACCCTAATCGGTACCAATCCAAATTTAAACCCCTAAAAGGTACGACGAGCACCCCTGTCACTTTTATGGGGGAGTACCCCCCCCCCCAACCGGCTAGCAAACGTCGCCAGTTGCTTTGACCATTTACACTTCTGATTACAATTCTGATTCCGACTCCTCCACTTGTGACAACCAGCCTTCACTCGTTTGAGATAAGGTTAGAGAAAATGCCCACCGTAAAAAATCAACCCAAGTAACGTAATCAAGTAAAGATATTTTGCTGACATTGAATTAATTGTCGAGACTGCAACGAGATCGCCCATTGAACTTGAGTGAGGTCGTTGAATAGCAGTGCTAGATCTATAATTTGATAAAACGTTTGTGACGTAAAAACTCCCGGTAATCATCAGTTGAAGTGCTAGCGTTGGGAAAGATCTTGAGATAACATGAGAAAATATAAGCCATGACCACATCATCATTTATATATATGTCAATTGAAGTGAGAACAAAAAGATTTTTGAATGATATTTAATTTGTAGGAAATATAGTCAATTTGAACATTATTGAATATTAAAATAAAAATTGAAAATTGCCTTGATAGTGATGTGGTAACGATAGGTCACATCGCAAAGATTCTTATTTAAGTGTTGTTAACATTTTCAGCCCCAAGAATAATCAGCACGAAATTTCTCCTTGAAATATTAATTCTATAGAATCATCAATGTGTAATAAGGACAACAGATGAGAATTTGACTTGCGATATGTCAGGGTTTAAAGGATTAATATACTGAATACGTCAACAAATGAAGCTCACAAAGAAAAAAATAATCTCCACTCTAGCTCAGACCTTGCCAAACTGGGAATACAAAAGACAACTCTCCTTATTATCGAGCAGATGTCTGCTAGTTTTTATGAACTAGATTTATTTTTCTTTGGTTAAGCCGGATACTCTCTGATTCATATCCTCTGTATACTTGCTGCTTATTGCACGATGTTCTAGTTTAAGTGTCTTCTAAACAGGAAAAAAAATAAACTTTCTTCCCTGATTTTGATTCTACGCAACTTTCTGTCATGTCTTAACCAAAATTGTCAACTGTAAACCGCTTACTGCCGTTCCCGCCTTTTAATGATGCCGAAGTTGTCATAGGAACGCAAATAGGCGATTTATGAAGGGATGCCCTGTTGATTTAGAAACTTCCGACTTCAAGTTTTCTTTTAAAAGTCATCAATATCCATTAAAAGAGCTTTTTGGCTGTTTGATTACGACAGGTGAAGTTTCTCATTCAAAGCAAACAACACTTCTTCGCAAAGGCGAAGAAAGAGACGTCTTCTTTTACTTACACAGCGTTCTTGAAAGGCAGTCATAAAAACACTGATCAGCTCAATTGCTGAGTCACTTAGCCCCACTGTGATTGCTATGGGTGTTGAGTATTGGATACTACTGATTGTTTTCATAGGATGCTATAAACGATCAGGTTTGTTGCCGAATATTTTGCTTTTTGTCGAATTTATGAGTCGGCTGAGCTAGTCATACAATAGCAATTACTAATACTGTTATGAGGGTTACATGGCAAATCCGTAACAAACCTAATTCTATTATTAAGAAGTTCTTATAGTGGAAGAAAATTTGCAATCCCAGTTCCTTGCAATTGTTATTATAGAGCATCGTTTCGGCGCCTTCTTCATATGATAAAAAAGTCCATCTTGATATTAAAGAGCCTTCCCTTCGATCTTCATTAAAGTGACGAATTCTGTTTCAAAATCAAATTTCGGGTTGCACGTAATGCGAATAAGCTGCATTATCTTTGTGTCCCAGAATGCACCACTGAAAGGAAAGCTAATAATCCGTCGGTCGCGAAAGAAGTTCCGGCTTTCATAGTTGCCGTATCTCTAGAATAAATTTAAAGCAACTAATAAAATCATCAATAATAATTTAATAGTTAACGTGTAATCACATGGGCCCGAGCGGAATTAAGGATAACTGAATTTCACTAGAAAAGGTATAATTTCAAAGATTTCACAAAATTCGTATCGAAGAAAGTAATTTTGCTCATTTTTCTCTAAAATGACAGGTCAAACATGCCCACATCAGCCAAGAGTTGCTTTTGCAGTCGACTCGTCTCAATCAATTTCCAATCAAGAATTTAAAGATCAACTCACCTTGGTCACAAGCATCGTGACAAATTCTTTAACAAGCCCTAAAGACGTTGCAATTGCCTTGTACAACACACAAGTCCGCGTAAACATCACATTTGACCGATTCAATTCTTTTACCAATTTACGAAACGCAATTTCTGATCTACCACTTTTGGATTCAGCAAAGGACGAAAGTGATCTAGTAAACCTTTTTAATACAAAGTTCACCAAACTTCCAGAAGTTTTCATGATGATAAAGAAGGAAAGGAATGCAACGTATTCAGCAGGATTTAAAATCCCGGATGGAAGGCTTGGAAATGTAAAGAAGATTGCAGTCACTTTTGGAGTTAAAAGCAATATCGGGAGCATTGCTGACTTTCACAGAGTATTTCAGTATAAAAAATCTGAAGAATTCAACCCTTACTCACAATACAGCAAGATTTCGAAGACCCTGTGTTACGGTAGGTTTGTTTAATATGTTTTGAGGGTAGACATTGGTGTGTTGGTTGACCCGAATTTTAAACGCATGCACTGGTCGTAGAATAAACGCCAGGATAGATTCTTTACATATTTCTCATTCGCGGCTGTGAAGTCAGAAGGTCAGAGACGGTCACGCGACCTGACTTTTCCCGCGTTTGCCGTTTTTTTGCCAGCCGCAGTTTCAACGTGTGCTTGTGCTTTTAAGAGGTTTTTTGCCGGACGGTTTATAAAAATAATAACAATGAATTCGAATAAGTAAACAATAAATAAATAAAATTAATAAGATCGGCCTCAAGAGGGAAATATGAGTTAATTTATTTCCCAAGATTTTATTGACAGCAGTAAGCTTCCACTATAGGCACCCCATCTCGATTCCATGAAACGTTAATACGACCAATGAGATATTTCTATAAAATAGGATTACTGTTTAGTATGGGGACTTAGCATTGTAACTTCGAGATGTAACTGTGAGTACGCTCGATTGGCTTTTCTATGGTGTAGGAAAACTCAGCCTTATCCGGAAAAGATCCATTCGATTAACCCGCTGCAGTTATAATTTCAAAAGAAGTCGCATCGCGTCTAATCTAGACATTTTTTTTTATAAAGACTATTCAGGAAAAATACAGAATCTATTGCTATGCCAAAAAAAAGGGCTAATCGAACACACCCTCCATTTCGTTGTAGCTTTGGTTTCGCCGTCAACAAGCGTTCCCAAAACAGAAAACTCACCGAAGCAGCCCGTTGGAACCTCCTCTGATCTCCCAAGTTACATATTAAATTCCGTGCCATACGATATTACCAGCACTCTGGCCACTGGAATGAATTATTCTGCACTAAAGTCACCTTTAATGACCGCTTCGCCTTTGACAGCTTCCTACATACTGAGTACACAAAATGGGTTTAATGAAACAAATGATTCCTTGCCAACAATAAAAAGGACGTCAAGTCTAATACTAGCGACTTATGCTTCCCATATGACGTACTCAGGACAAGGAAAAACGTCCCTTTCAAAGGGACGTGTCTCGTTGTCGATTAAACCTTCGCAAAAAGCAAGTACAAAGCCTTCTTCCCTGCTAGTGATGTCTAAGAAAAGGGATTTACCACAAACAGTAAACACTGAAACACAAGGTTTCTTACGTACAAGAAAGTGGTCGTCAAGCTTTTTACAAACGACTTGTGCCTCTCATATGACGCCGTACCCTGCACAAGGAAAAACTTTCCCTTCGATAACACCTTCACTTGAAAAAAGCACTAGGCCATCGTCGACAATTTCTGTTTCATCTCAGGAGGGGGATTTATCAGATACAACAAACCTTTTACCAAGCTCTGTCAAAATTGTGCCCTCCACTGCCGTTAAAGAATTGATCACGCAGACTGTCAACAGTTCCATAGAAGTAAAAAATGACGACTTTATAGATAAACTACTACGAGGTGAGTGCTGATCATAGAACGCTCTGTACTGAAGTTTGGTAAGCTTATCACTATATATTACTATAAAAGATGTCAAGCTTCATGCCCCGTTACAGGTGGAAGAACATTCAAACAGTCTTAAAAGCCGATGCTGTGTTGAACAAGGTTTAAAACTGTTTTCTTTATTAATTAAAAGCTTCTATAACTGTTTTTCAGTGTTGCTAACTCTTCGCAAACGAATTAGGCACGATCGAGCTATATTATCCATTGTGCCACGGAGCGTTTTCTCGCGAATTAGCTAGTATGAATACGGCTAAAAATAACATTTTTTAATAAATATTCTTTGCCTATTCTTGCCGCAAACGGCAAACGTCAATTTGTCGTACGTGTCAAAGTTTCCCTATTCTTGTCGTTTATTGTCAGCACTACTCCTAAACGAAAATTAGTAGTTTCACGCCAGTTTCATCCATAAGAATTTTTTGGAGCTGTTCTTGTCTGCTCATTTCCTACTTTGAGAAATTTCTGGCGTTTGCCGTTTGCCGTAAACGTGACTCTTACTCTACTTGGGCCTTTTACTCCAGCGCCGATGGCGCTTGCTGAGCATCATGGGTAAGATAACTGGTAGCTCATTGTGCGTTTCAAATTTTTCCTTGCAAGTGACGTCCATACGACTGGGATCGTCCGCACCACTTTAGCTAGTGACACATAGCCAAACGAAATTCAAATGTAGATACACTATCCTATTTTATCAAGATCCGTTGTCTGCTGTGGAGCAGCATAACTTGACCTGATTAAAGGACAAAACATCATGGGTATAATGTTTTTTGATCTTAGGTTCATATAGTGGCTTTTAATTCGTTTTCTATAATTTGAAAGTAAACGGTCAGTTGACGTCAATCTATTTTGTTCATCGCAGATCGCCATTTTATCCTTAACTTCAACAGCAACGAAATTGCCACCGACAACAAAACGCTTATACAGGCAAGTGTTGATTTTTGACATTTTGCCGATCTCGATTATGTCGGTCCATAAACTGTTTCCTGGAACAGAATGTTGTCTGAAGAGCTTTTTATTCTTCCACATGTACACCTCACTTGAAAATATTTGTTCGTTGGCAGGATTATTTCAATAAAGCAGCTTCCCTTTTAAGATACGGGGACTTTCTTGACAACGCTTTGAACTCATCTCAACAACTACACGTACGTCAAAATGTTTTGATTTCGATTTTTTTAAGTTCTTTGCTTTGTTAATTGATGCCTGAAGTTGTTCAGCATACAGTAAGGACGAAATTAAAAACGTAATCGGTGATCGACCGGTTTCATTTCAGGAGCTATCTACGTGCATGGCGGTACTACATGCCTTGGAAAGGTTTACTGCGATGGTTGGGCATACACTTGGACAAAGAAATGCGTCTGTTTTACATTCAAGCTACTTTGCTGGAGGACTTGGTAAATTGCTTACAAAGCTTGCATTATCAGTGTTTTTTTCTTAAGGATTGAAAAGCGCCTAAAATGAGTCATGGAGGTTACTTAAGGCAGTCAATAGCAGTTATGGGAGGCTTGTTAGCTCTAGTTTACCAATATGTTTGAACACTATGGTTACAATATATTGTTTGTTCTGTAAAGTCTTACACTGTGGATGACGAAAAAAGCAATTGATAATAATAATACTTAAAAAAGAAGAAGAGGAAGAAACATAATAAGAAAACTAAGACGATGGTGATTATGACGACAACGACTAAGACGATGACGAAGATAACGACGATGACGATGACGATGATGATGATGATGATGATGATGATGATGATGATGATGATAAGCTGTATAGCATTTTTCATTTGTGTTTGTGAACAAACATTTGTAAGATTTTTTACTTGGTTATATTTCTTTCTTTTTTTCAAGTTTGCCACATATTTGTAGTTCAAATTTCAACCTTCGAGGGAATACAGTTGGGCTCTTTGGACGCTGATAACAGTACCATCATTTTTCCAAGGGGCGTGTTTGGTCACATGTCCAATAAAAGAAATGGTGAGTCGTGCAGCTGATAGCAGGCCTTTAGGTCTTCATATGGTTAAGGGCGTGTTCGATTAACAGTATTCCGGAATAAGAATAAAATTGAAAAAAAAATTCTAAAATCATTTGTTTTGGCATTCGTTGCATTGCAATGTCTATAAATCTGCTTGAAATAAAATATTCCAATGCATGTAGCGTTTACGTTGACAAAAAATCACGAAAGAAGAGATTTATAACAAAATGTTTGCGTATTCTTTTTCTGGAATACATTCAATGGAACGCAGCCTAAGTGTCAGTACCGATAAAAGAAATGTATTAACTAGTTTATTTATGTTGTTTGCAACCGCCCGTTCCGTTCACTTTGTTTTGAAGAACTTCTAGGCTTAAACCCTACTTATCTTTACCTCTCGGCGCAAAAAAAATACGCCATGAGAAATTAATCCAACTCAATCAAATTTTATCTTCTGGCGCCATCTGTATAAGCTGAAAGACAGCGAGTACGTCAACCAATCAGAAAGCGGGATTCGCGATAGATATAATAAATACAAGGTAATTTATATTTTTCCAATGCACGTATAAGAAAGAGTTTATCACTGACCTGTTTACGCATGTATTGAAAAACAACCAACGTATGACTCTCTTAAATCTTTTAAATTCCTTTAGAGACTGGCGTTTTGATCACTTTGGTGTTTGATCCATTTCAGCAGCTCCGAGAGCGGGGAGCATTTCCGAGGTATGTTAGCTACAGTCTCAGTCAAAATGGTTGGGACACTTTGGGGTCTCCTTGTCCCCTCAATGTTGGTGTACAAGATTTGGTGACCAAACCGCGATAAACAACTTTGAGAGGGACGAGGGGAGCACGAGAAGGGAAAAAACAGCGTTTGGTTAAAGTGTCCCAACTATTTTTGTCTGAGACTGTAGTATTGAGTCTTATTGCTAGAGCTGCGCTCTAAGTGTTTCCTTTGCATTGCACAATTCTAAAACTAACAAACAGGTTTGCATCTCAGAACAAAACGTGGACTGACGAATCAATGAGAATTAGGTCATGTAAAGATTTGTTTAATCTTGCATCATTAATTGTAAGTGGTAACAATGAAATCAAGCACTAACCTAAAATTAAAAGCGGATGTGAAACTGCTGTTGTTACTGACTGTACTTTAAGATAAAAACACAAGCGCATAAGGATGTTGTAACCCGTTTCAGGTCTCAGATAGTAGGCACGTCGCGAAAACAATTAAGGTCAAGTGAAAATAAAACTTGTGTTATCTAAGAAAGGTCGGGGGGGGGGGGGGCGGTTACTTCCCCGTCCTCTCAACCCCAGCCCCCGCGCACTGAGTTGTTTGTAGATATTGCAATGGATGCACATTCTTGGAAACTGGTCAGGAACAGAAGGATGCTGGGAAACATAAAAAACTGTCAAAACTTCCAAAATGAATGATACTTTTAATTGTTCGGGCTTCCTTTTCCAGTGCATCAACCTACCATTCCCCTATAAGGCCTACCTGAGACATAAGATTTCATGCATTTGCCGTCAAACATGAAATTCATCTTTATTCAGTAAAACTGACGCACAGTTTTTCCGAAGGTTTGTGTTTAATAAATTCACGAGCTGTCCTGCTAGTTCAGTCAAAAAAGGGCTTATTTTTTTTTCAATCGCGTTAGGCAATATTGCGTATTCCTGTTGTTGTTTGTTGATATTTTAGCTTTGGCGCTGACCATTACATTGTGAGCAAGATTGTCAACGCCTTTACCAGGCCTCCTCCACTCTATCCATTGCCCAGACCTATTCAAATTAACTTGCGTCATTTTGAAGTAAGTATGAGAGCCACTTAACTGCTCGCTAAGTCAACTAGTCTTCTTTTCTCGAAAATTTTAATGGATGCGCCGGGGAATCTTTTTGAGCTCTTTTTATGACAGCCGTGCACAGGTCAAAACGGGCGTAAGGAGCTAAATAATACTTCCATTTCTCTGGCCATGCAGTTTTTTAAACAATGAGAGATTTCCATGCCACAGTTGAATGGCTTCAACACTTTCTTTTAAACCTCCATGTTCATCTACTCCTTCAGTTTCATTTAAACTCGACCCAAAATTTAAAGTTTTTTTAATTGTTATATGAAGTAATTAAATAATTTCTTTTCAAAAAATAATTTTGCTGCTTTCAAGCATCTTTCAACGGACAAAATCCGATCTTTGAAACACCCTTAGTTTTTGATACAAAGAACTAATAATTACAAAAAGACAAAAACACCCTCTAAACATCTTAATTACAAGTAGCCACAGTGATAAGAAGGATGTTCAAACCCGGCCTGTTAGTATTGAGGAATTTTTTATTTTGCGGGGTTTGACTTCATCCTGGTAGTGCTGGTGTTATGAAACAGTATTTAGTTCATCAAAGAAAGTATTTGCTAATTATTTGAACTTCTATGATATAAATGGTGTTTGAGTATCTTATCGCATGCGTGATTGTCAACCGTTTGTGTATCTTTATCTTGAATGCTTACTTCTTGACAGGATGCTTACCATGAACCACACTGTGTTTTCTGGGATTATACAAATGCGTACGTATGATTTAGTTTTGGTAGTTGCCAAGAAATTCATCATAAAGAGTAGAGGCCGGATTTCAGTAATACATGGCGGCGCGAAGATGCGAAATTTGTCTTCGAGTGTTGTTTTTTTTATGTTTGATTTATTATTATTTGTCTTATTTTTTTTTCATGACAAGAACAGAAATTTCGTATCTCTAAGCTGTAATCAAACTATTTATTATATAAAAACCAATGCCATTAGCTATAGCATGTGTAGCTATATCAACGTTGATAGTGTTTTAACTTGTGAGGAAAAAGAGGAACATGTTATTTTCATCATGTTTTAGCTCCATAACTCACCTGGCATTTCATTGGTATTATATAATAAATTACTTGGCTTGATTTCCCTTGACTTGGACCTTCTAATTTTATAACGCCCTTCTTTTTTAGTGGAATAAGCGCAAAGTTTGGGAAATGGTCCAGACGTGGCTGTCGTGTATTTTACAGTAACGACGGATTTACCGAGTGCCATTGCGATCACATGACCAACTACGCAGTACTCATGCGCGTAAAAGAACAGGTTAGGTACAATTTCATCGTTGTGTCTTGTTCTTCCGTTCAGGGAACTACAAATTTAAGTAAACAGAGGATACTGTTATAAATATGTAAAGTATTCCTAGCGTTAATTATCAAAGTAGAATTGCTGAACGTGCTCCAACGCGGTTTTACAATAACTAAGTGGTTTGGCGTTCGTTTTTTTAGTCGAGAGTTACAACAATTTGTCTGAATTAAGGACAGAAGTGAAAGTGACGTAACGATTCCATTTGCTTTGTTTCAGGTTTTGGATGTTTCTGATGAGTTCATCTTAACAGTCATCACGTATATCGGCTGTTCCGTGTCTATTTTTAGTGCATTTTTGACAGTTATAACATTCCTATCATT
Source organism: Porites lutea (assembly GCF_958299795.1). Classification (NCBI taxonomy): domain Eukaryota; kingdom Metazoa; phylum Cnidaria; class Anthozoa; order Scleractinia; family Poritidae; genus Porites; species Porites lutea. The sequence continues at coordinate 5,987,916 of NC_133204.1, forward strand.
ACCGTAAGTAATAACAACTCTTATCATTTTGTCAGGCACTTTTTCTTTAGTTTTGTTTCTTCTCCTCATTTAAGCGACACGTTAAAAACAGATCTTTCGCAGTTGGTAACTGTCAGGTTGCTCGCCAGTGGTCGGTTAACTAGGTGCAGATTACCCCTAGTCCACCGGGACAGCTTTTGCCAGAACTTATATGCCTTTTTGTTTTTCACTCTTATTTTAAAAGAATAATTAACTTGTCGATCCCTGACACTACAAAAAGTAATAATAATAATAATAAGATATAAATAAATAAATAAAACAACAGCAACAACAAAAAACCTTTGCTGGCTACTCAAGGCCACGTCTAAGAAATGATGGCGAAACTGTTTTTCTAGAGTTTATCATATGACACTCGCGTGCAATTTCGTTGTAAAACTATTATAGAAAAAAAGTCCCTTATGAGGGCCGTACACGCCAAGGTCGGGCCGGACAGAAAATTATTTGGCTCTCGTTAAAGCTCGTTAAAGACGCACGGACCTCGCTCGCTGCGCTAGACCTCGAGCCAAATATATTTCCTCCCACTCGGTTAATACTTGTGGTTGGGGAAAAGCGAAAAGGGCCTCATTTGCACTCAAGGTACCATAGACTTTACGTGCGCGGTTTCCGGCGGTTTCGCTCTTCATTGCTTCGGCCTTCCGCCGAAGACACAATCAGCCTGCAGCCGACCCAGAAGCACCTCCGCCGCACTCAATCGCCGCATGCGAGAGGAAAAAACGCTGGTAACTAGAGTATCCCGCTTGCTGATCGTTGTTTGCCAGGAGGAGGCCACAGGCTCCTGTTACTAGCCCTAGCTATTTTCATGGCAATTGCATCGCACAGGATGCCTAAATGTTTTTGACAACATGCAATTAAAGCCGCTTTTACTTGACTTGAGAATTGACCTCCCGAGGGAGAACTCTTTGTCAGCACGTAAGTAATTATTCAAATTTAGGTCGGTCCAACATTTACCGCGGGAGATTCAAAGCGAGTCCGTGTGGTATGCGAGATTCTGAGGAAAGGGCTTGCGAGAATGTTTTAGTAAAAAAATTCCTTAATGACCAAAAGATAGAAATGTTCACTTTGTAACCACTTTGAAATAATTTTAACTTGAAACTCACTAGAAGGCCTCTCGCCTAAATTATAAAAATATGGCATGTAATAAAAGCCATATAACTTTAATTTTTACGCTACAACTGGCAGCCTGTCGTTTCACTGCAGAGTCATTTCGCTCAATTCGCGGCAGTCTTTTGGCGTCAATTTGGAAACAAAACTGCAAGAAGACCTTTGGTTTTAGCTATGTTGTTATGTTGAAGTTTGTATAAGCCATGACTAACATGAAACGTGGTGGTCCTTAGAGCCGTTGGTTTGTTATTTCATGGCATCGAAAACTTCGGGCGACAAAGAAACAGACTTAAGGATAGCGCCTCTACGTGCGCAATCTGCATTCCTGTGTTCTTCTTATCGATACTACTTAAATTTGCGCTGGATTTGTTTTATTTTGCTCAATGAATTCAAAGTGTGTCTTTGAAGTGGCTCGGCTTTAAATGAAGAGAATCTAGTTCATAATGCAGTGAAACGAAACAAAAAATGCTCTGCAGAGAATCGACTTCGATTCGTAAATGCAGCGAAAGGAGTTTGTTACGAAACGACCCGGGCATACTGCTTCGATCACAAGATCGATTTTCTTTCCTTGGTCTTCCCCGGGTTCAAATCCTTGGACATGCTTTTAATCCCGTTTTGTTATACTGCGGAACTTTTCGTCTTTTGTCGGCTTCAGGTCATTTTCTTTTCTAAGCCCGACGCCGAAATTCTCTTTGAATTTCTCGCGCTTTCTGGTGCTTGTTGAATGTGAAGGCGAGTTCACACTGATATATTGCATAAGGGAAGACTCAGTCTGCCAAAGAAAAAAAAAAAGCCATAAATCACTGGTGACGTTCTTTTAAAGATATTTTATTCGAAGTGATTGTAATTCAGGCTTGAAAACATATCTGGAAAACATTTTCACATCATTTTAACTGCAGCTAGGGCGCGACTAATCCAGCATAGCAACAGGAACGAAAGCACGGCGTATAAGTTAACATTTTACTAGGTAGCGAGCGAGCTTGGGTGCTCTGAATTGCATTGAGTTGGGTATCAGTAAAACATTTATACTGGAGCTGAGTTTGGCTACTTGAAATTTCAAATGAAAAATAAAGGAGTTTTTTAAAAAACTGTGTTGCTTCGTCGAAACGTCAATTGCTTTTTCTCTTTATCATAGAAAGTTCGGAATCTGGCCTGAGTGGACTGTCCCCAGAAGATCTCGTCGGCAGTATACGACATTTTACAACAACATATGGATAAATGAATAATTACAATTTAAAAATAGTATTAATAAAAACCTTTTTGCAAAACAACTTTTCCTGAGCACAGTGCACTTGAAAATAACCTTGCATCCAGTCCCTGTTAGCTATATTATATAATGATCGCTTATAATCACTAGAAGATCAAGAGTTTTCATGGAGCAGTCCGTCTGTTTATGGCTTTAATTTTCCTCTTCATTAATCCATGTGTGGCTCTTCTGATGTCTTTCTTGAAAAAGGCGTAGACGATGGGGTTGACAGCCAAGTTGATGATATAGAGGAGATAAATTATTTTCTTGGCAGTGGGATGGACAACGCAGGTTTTTAAAACGAAGCAGTAGCAAATATAGTTTCCTCCGGCGAAGGTGATATTGAAAAATATTAGAAGCAGGATGATCATCATCGACGTCCTACTTTCGGGGCGCGAAGGTTGATTGCAGCAGGTTGTGGGGGACTGTGAGTAAATGGCTCGGTTGTAGGAAAGTTGATGGGTAAGAATGATCTCTTGGCGCCGCATCTCCCTGACAATACATAACAGGCGAAAAATGACCAACAGAAAGAAGATGCAGGGGTAAACTTGAAACGTTAAAATTCTGTTGGCCTCGAAAACAAGGGTGAAAACATCGTTGCCTTGGTAAGAAAACAAAGCCGGCAATGTGAAGAAGATCAATGGCGTTATCCAGCCTGTAAGAATCAGGATATTCTGCCTGCTTGTTTTTGAACTGGTAAAAGTTGCATACTTTAGTGGCTTAACGACAGCTAGATATCGATCAGCGGCCAGCACACAGAGGTTTGTCGTAGAGCAATAGATGAACGTAAAACATACTTTGTACCATATTCCAGCGTGGCTAAGGTCTATCTTGTGAAAGAAGTTGGAAATACACATGACAGGAAAATAGCTAAGCGCTGCGAAAAAATCCGACACGGCAAGCGATACGATGAGGCAGTTAGTTGAAGTACGGAGACTTGCCTTGAAGATAATGAGTAAGATGATCAGCGCGTTTCCAAGTAAGGCCATCGCCGAAAAGAACAATCCAAAAAACCAGTACCACATGATCGTCAAAAAAAAGATGAGATTGATTTCGACGGCAATTTTAGAATGTCCTCCGGAAGCATCACGCGGTCAGTTGTAAAAGGCAGTTACGTGTCTCATTTGTTTTATATAGACACCTGTTAATTAAAAATTGAACAGAATATACACAATAGCATGATGCACCTTTCAGTGGGAGGGTGATTTTTTTCCCTCTTCGCCAAATAATAATTATAAAATTGCAACCAAATGATTTAGAATGCTTAATACAACGCACTGACATTCATATGAATGAAACGCCTGATAAAAAATGCTGCTCTTTGCACTGTGCGGCCCGCGATGCTCACAACAAATTTAACTCATCGGTTCAATTAATCAAAACTAGTATCTTAGAAATAAATCTTCTTTTTTTTTCAATCTAAGGCGAAATTTAGCAACAAGCAGCTTATCAAAATTATCTAAAAGTAAAGGTATTATTGTCAAAAGACTGTCGTGAATAAGCGTTTAATGCTAGCGTCACTGCGTTAAATGGGTGCCGAATTGAAAAGAAGAATTATGTAATACTAGGCTGGTAACCACCAAATTTTTATTAGCAAATTGCTTATGTGGTCATGTAGAAAAATGCAAGTTCAATCAGCATTCTGTCCTTATAAGAAGCGGCGTAATGAGCCAGTGTTTTAATTTCACTGAAAAGCCACCAATCTCGTTACCCCTAGGAATAAGTTTGAAAAGCCACCAATTCACAACACAATTGCATTACATGCAATGTAATTAGGCACAGCTGCGCTGTAACTCAAACGAAGAAGAACTAGCTGCAGTAGATTTTCTTTTAAAACGTCCAGGTTATATGAACAATCGGTGTAAAGAACGAGAGCATAGGGAAAAGAAAAATTAATCAGGTCGGAAGGAGAACTGACCGCTTCCTTGTTTTTATTTTCAAATGAAATAGTCTCGTATATTTTTCATTTCTTTCTGTCCACTTTCATAATTCATTTCTCCTTGTCTTTTTCTGCCTGTTTGTTACCACAAAGAAATAGATGCAATTAGATTTTGTTCGTTTTTGTTTACGGCTCTTTTTGTTTGTTTGTCACTGCCACTGCTGTTGCGTTTGTTGTTGTATTGTTGCATCTCGCGGAACTTCGTTAAAAAGTAGGCCCTAATTCGTTCTGGTGTAGCCCCGAAGCATTTACATCTCCGAAGAACCCCAATAAAACCTTATGCTACGTTAAGGCTTGAAAAGATGGATAAGCTGCCCCATCTTCCTAAGTAAGGAAATCCGGATTCCGAAATCCAGTAAAATGTTTGCTTGCTTGTGGAATCCGGAATCTGGCACATTTTTGCTGTGGAATCCAGAATTCTGGGCTTTGGAACACAGCCAAATGAATCCGGTTTCCCACTAACGACCGAAATTCAGAATCCAAATTCCCCGGACAAAGGCTAGAATCCACTACATGAAATCCGGAATCCACGACGTGGAATCCAGATTCCAAGACTGTCTTGGATTCCCTGGCATGGGGCGATGCCCTTGGGTCTCCGAGAATGTTACACTGTTACGAAACGCATAAAAGACTTATAACCTGTTTCTAACTCAGTTCAATATACATTTCATTCACAGGATTATAAAATCAGAAATCACAAAGATCCATTTAAATCTAAGTATTGCTGTGGGGATTGCACAAGTCCTTTTCCTCGCAGCGGGATCCGAGAAGCTTGTTGGAAAAACGGTATATATTTAAGGAAAGGAAAGCCCATATTGTTAGTACTTAATTGACATTCTTGCTTGGAAAGTTAACGAAAGTTGTTGAGGACGCACAGGAGCGAATACTATGATTGATGATAAGTGTTTCCCATTTAAACCATAAGAAGTCGCCATTTCTAGCTTTCGACACATGCATTCTTGTCCCTCAGAGCTACTCTCTTGTCTTTCAAAAACTGACTGCACGTGATCAGTAATAAATATTCTCCCGAAGGAGGCTGAATGTACCTTTTCATACCAATTTTTTATTCATTTATTTAGTTTTCTCATGAGATGATCGAAGTTTGTCCAAGAGACGATCTTAAGACGTTCTATCCACCTGAAGCAGACGGACAGAGCGTGTTAATCGATATCCAAACTCATTCAAATTTTCATGAAATTAACTTATTTATTTATTTGTTTGATTTACTCAACCACTTCATACACAAAATAACAGCATTACCCTGATTCAGTTTAAAACGAAAAAAATTATCGTGATAGCTGCATAATTACAATCGGCAAAATACATCTTGAATTACAATACAGTCCTGTTTTAAACAAGAACAGTTACATAAAAACAACGTAGTAAGATCAAAATAAAAAGGATTAATTTCTACTGAGTTATAATTTTTAAGGTTGAACCAAGTACCTCTATGATAGTAGAAAAATGACTTGATTATATATCAAAGGTCACCCATTCCAGCCTAAAGTCTAACGAAATTTTATTTGACGTATATTCTTTTACAGGTTATTTGCAAACTATACACTGGTCTGTCATTCTACTTTTTTATGTCTGTGTTCACTTGGATGTTTGTTGAAGGCGTACATCTTTATCAAATGATTGTGATTGCTTTTGTCAGTAGAAGTATGATGAAGTTCTACGTTGCTCTTGGCTGGGGTAAGTTTAATTTACTTCCAATCCACCGTAATTTTAGGGCTTTGTAATAGGTACGTCAGGCCCATTGCCTGGTTTTGATCCGGAAATCAGGAAAAATATGTGGATATGTATTTCCATGCCATTATGACAGGTTTAATCGAAAGCAGATGACTGGAAAGTATTAGAAAAATATAATTACGTGGTTTGAGTTGGTTACAATGAATAGAAATGAGATGATTAAACTTTAAAATCCCCATAAGCAGGATCGTATTTAAGTGGACCTCTTCTTACAGTGGCGGGGAGGAGAGGGGTGGGGGGGGGGGGGGGTGGGGGAGGTGCGTCGGCCCCCGACGAACCACCCCAGCGTACGGACCTGCCGGCCTGTAGATTGCCTAGATGTTTCTTCATTTTTTATCGCGGAGCTTCGTAGGATCGATAAGGCGAACTTTTCAACAACAACGTGGTTTACGGTAGATGGAAAGTACTTAAAGAGCATAATTTTTTTGACTGTTTAGGTCTTCCTGCCTGTGCTGTTGTGATTGCTTCAAGCATTGCGCAAGATGGATTTGGAACACCGAAGTTGTGAGTTTCTTTATTAGCCTGTTCCGGGAGTTCAGATGGTGAGGGGCGAGTTAAATAGTCTTTTTTTTTGAAATTCTATTTTATAATTATATAATTTTTTTTTCGCTCGTACGTTTTTCTCCCACTCGTCGCTCCTTGAACAAGCACATCTGAACGCCTGGACTACGCTATTTCTTTATTTTTTTTTTCAGGTACGTAAATAAATTTTCTGTTAAGTTGAAAGTGTTAAGCGTCGCCCCATGCATTTAAGAGAATCTAAGGTCTTGGATTCTGGACTTCACGCTTTGGATTCCGGATTCCAGAAAATGGATTGCGGACTCCTTGTCGGTGAAGCTTGGATTCCGGATTCCACGAGCAAAAAAAAACCGGAATCCGGTTACCCGTAAGCAGTGTTTTCAAGAGCTATCATATGATGCTGACGAGGCTATACCAGGGGCTGATGAATTTCAAGTAATTTATACCCTAGATATCTCCATTTTGGTCCTGAAAGTCTTGTGTTTCTTTCGATCGATGGAATGGGTTAATCCGAGATAAAATATGCTCTCTTTGTTAACCATAAATTAAAAAAAAAAATGAAACAATAAATAACTGATAAATAAAAAAATCTGGGATAACAGCAAAAAAAATGACCACTAAACCGTATTTGTTTGTTTGTTTGTTAGCTGCTGGTTATCTTCTGTGGGTGGTGCAATATGGGGCTTTGTTGGACCGGCCGTGGCTGTTATAGGGGTAAGATCGTCCCTGATGTAACGTGGGTATAAGGGACTGTGCAATAATTATCAGGAGGGGGGGGGGGGGGGCGCTAAAAAACTAGAGTTATCTAGCATAAACTTAGACAGTACCCCCCCTCCCAAACAAAAAAAATTAAGTTCTAACCCCCCTCTGTTATGTTAAAAATAACGTCGCATCCCCCCACCACCACCACGACCCACCCAAGATTTACACAAAGCATTTGCTAAGTACCGGGTGCTTACTACATTGGCTCATAATCGAAAACTTCTGAAGCCAGAAAGAGAAAGGAGCAGAGAAAAAAAATCAAAGAACAGGAGATTGAACGCTTCAAATAACAGACGAAAAAGAGCTTGCATTATATTTAGATGCTTGGGAGGAGAGCTTGATGAACTTTGGTATGAGCCAGATATATATGGAATTCAGCAAATCGATTCAGTCGATGAAGAAACATTACTTTTATTCCCATCAAAAACCGACAAAGCTTGTCTACGAGATCTGTTTGATTCCCATTGTTTTATGGGGGAAGCTGAAAAACAAGTTCATGATTTTTGCTTTACAAAGGATCAGCTCAATTGATTAGAAGACAGGTTAAAATTTATCAGTTGTGAATTTGTTTTTCATTTTGATGGAATATTTTCAATAATCGTTAAACAGCTGTTCGTATTGCCTGTATTGAGAATCGTTTATTGCGTTTAATTTTATTTACATTTCGAATAAAACTTAAGGCCCCCCCTCTCCGTCAAATGACTGATTTTACTTTGAGCCCCCCCCGATCTTGGCAGCAATTTTATGTAATGCCCCCCCTCTAGTTTTTCAGCCCCCCCTCCTGATAATTATTGCACAGTCCCTAACTTGATTGTGTCTTATTAGTTACAGCTATCCGATGAGAAATGAGATGAAGACTGATCATTTTTTATGACTCATCATCATCATCTCTTCGTTGCCGATGGAACATTTTATTTAGTTCTCCGCTAATGCTCCCCAACTGAGCAGTGACTCATTCTACCTAGGTCCTCTCTCCTTGGGCTCAAACATCCTCAAGTGCCTCCAGCATCGGGTTCTTCTAACTCATTTCATTAACCACCAGGAAACATTTGCCTCTCAAGCATTGCCCTGACTTCTCACTGCTCAGGCACACATACTTTTTGCCAAATTTGGCAAAAGGTATTTCATGGGCGGTTAATAGGTGTCATTCTTTGTTTCGCATGTTGGTTCAATCGCGGGCGTTGTCATCTTGTGCTACTACTTCCCCACTATTGAGCACAGTGACAACGTTAGTTCAGTTTTCGTAATAAGAAGGTTTTACGCGAGGTGCTTATTAGCCTTCCACCCAACCCCCAATTTGGACGCCAGGGGATCACTCTTTTTCTGGCCTCTACCCTTCAGTCTGCTCGGTATGGGTGGCCCTGTAAGGATTATAAAACTCCAGCCAACATATATACATTTTAAGGTCATGATACATGCAAAAAACACACCATGGTAAGTGATCCCATCAGAATAGAAAGTTTTAACTTATCTGGCAAAAAATTTCACTGTTTTTTCGTTGGCAGATTAATTTGTTTGTTTTGGTTCGAGTTCTTTGCGTCAGGGTAAACATCAACAAAGAGGAAGGAACAAAGGCACAGCTAAGGTACTTTAAGGATGGCTAGTTTAAAGTGTCAGATTGTGGGCAGTATATTTCTCCGAACATTTTAAATATTTTCATATATTCTACATACATGCTAACTTGATTGAGGGGAAATATAGGCTACATTATGAATTTGTCTCCTTGTAAGATTTCTTGCAATAAAGATTTCACCCAGAGCTGTGGCTGCTAGCTCTACTTATTTGTTGGGTTGCTGTTATTTTACCCTGCACGATGCGGTAAATTATGCCAACAAATTCTTATCACAACGACTTTTTTTTCCTTCAAATAGTTTAATACACCTGACCTCTTTGCATCCGCGTTATTCTAACGGGAACTCAAGTTCTCTTTTAGGACAGTTTAAGATCTACCAGCCTGAGCGGTGTATGTTAAACATTTCAATTTTTCCATTTTTTTCTTTTCTTTTTCAGAACAACTGCCCGCGTTTCACCCATTTTGCTTCCTCTTCTGGGTATATCCTGGGTGTTTGGAGTATTCGCTGTCAATGACGACACAGTTGTGTTTCAGTATATCTTTACAATATCCAACTCAATACAGGTATGTGCAAGGAATCAAGAGGAATTATCTGATCCAAAGAATTTGCATTGCTACATAGTTGGATGAGTTGAGAGTACATAAGTTTGGTTACTATAAACTGAATACTTTTGTTATCAAATTGCTTAATAAAAACTATTATTTGAGATATACTAATTGGTAATTCACGAAACATAAAAGGTAAGTTAACTAACAAGTGCCCCAGATCGAGTGGGTTTTATGTCGAGAGGTAAAATCAGACTTGATACCCGGAGAAAAAACTTTTTTTAGCCGAGTGACAACCCACATGTAAATCCACGCCACATTATCGGTGGGAGGCGTCTTGCCTTCGAGCAGGCTCTGACTTGTGCAAATTCGGGGAAGATTTCTACGCAACCCCTAATGAATTCTTTGAAAGTGGTGTTATTAAAAGTAGTTATGTATTGGTGTTGCTGGTCATGATTTCACTGTAGCACAAGAATTGCTGACAGGAATTTTTTCTTTTGGTATTAACTATATCTTTCCTAAGGGGAACTGTTAATAGGGTTTGTTATCTGAAATATTCTTTTGCCTTTAACGGGATCTCATACGCCGCCGACTTTCGCTCCGCGACATTTGCTGTTGGTCACTGTCTGATGAGACTATCGGTAGCCTACGTGGCAGGCGTCGAAACAACCTCTTTTCCAGGGTTCTCTCCCACCCGTCCCTTCGGAGTGAGAGACGTGTAGGAGAGAGAACCTGGGAACGAGGCTGGCGTGGAAAGGGATAGTGGAAGAGGGGAAAAGGGGAATCGTAGCCTTTAAAAACTTGATGGTTCTCATATTCCGCCAACGACATCTTGCGTCATGACCGCCGGTACTTTGCCTGGGATACTGTTTCAATATGAGAATAAAAGTTGCCGTCAACAGAGGCCGGCACAACACGGAAAATTGACTGGACTTCAACTTGGAAGGCATGTCGGAGGTAAAGACTTACACTGTTTCTTTGTTCAGGCGTCGTATGTTCTCATATGTCGGAACAGTACCCGTGAGGCGGTACTGGTTACTATGTAGAGGTAGATTGGTGGCATTTGAGAACCAGGCGTAATGTCGGTAAGCCTACAAACTAGACTTCGCAGGCCCGTTGGCAGCAAAACCTGTGATGGCTGTTGTTGTCGGTGTTCTGTTTTTGTTCCAATAATATACCAGTGCAGTTGGTTTTGTATCTTATACAGTACACTACCAGCAGCTTTGTTGTAGGTGGTGCATAGTTTGATGTTGGCTTATTTTACTCAATTCTAGGGACTACTGATTTTCGCTTTCCATTGTGCCGGTAACTCAGAGGTATCTTTTGAGTAGTTTACGTATCTTACGCATTAGTAGAGAAGGAGTCTTCTAGGTTTGAAGCTTTTTCATTCAGTTTGTCATGAACCAAGTATGCGCTAACGAAACAAGTAAAGGGCCAAGTGGTCTGTAATATATGATACATATGATTTCGTTTTCCGATTTGCGGTTCAGACGCCGAACTTTTTATGAGCCGAAACTTGTTCAAATTGGGAGAAAAAACGGCATTTCGGTCAAACTGCTTGCAAAATACATTATAATAATTTGTGCATTAGGTTCGGCTCATGAAAAGTTCGGCGTCTGAATCAAAGCCGTTCCAAGGTCGCTCCAAAGTCGAAATTTCCGGCCGGGCTAGGGGGGAAGAACGTTTGAGCCGTTCAAAATGAAATAGGCGTTCCAAACCGATTCAGACGCCCGACTTTTCAAGTACTTGATTTACTGTGAAGCCTTAGGTTCGGCTCATGAAATGTTCGGAGTCTGAATCGAACCTTGTATAAAAGGATATAGAGTACTGAATACACAAGGTAGATTTTAAACAAATCTGACCGGCAACGATTGCAATTATTGTTGAGGATCAGTCTTACTGAGGGGGGAACGTTATTAGGTAAAACAAAAACAAAAACCTCCAACACACAGTTCACGGTTTTAATTTGAATTAAGCAAAATTTAGATTAATGCAGAATTAAGCCAATAAAATTTCGTTCTCATACATGATCGTCACCGCGATAGCTGAAAGTTTTGCCCAGATTTGCTTCAAGCGAGCCTCATCAGAAATCTCCCTGAAAAGCTGAATTAATTGGTTGAGAAAACAGCCTAACTAAACTAGTTTTGTTTTCCTCTATTTTCTCTACATTAGGTGCGTCATGAGTTTCAGAGAAAAGCTTCCCATCTAAGTCTTATGAGAGGTTTTACCAGCCCTTCCTCGCCCACCACTATCCGAATGTCTCGAATATCACAGCAAGATTTCAATAAAAAGAAGAATGGATGGGTTGGGGGGAAACTGTAGTGCCATTTAAGGTGGAAAATCATGACAAAATCCCATTCACAGCAAATTAAAGCTTGGACATGTTTAAAAATCTGTTCAGGCGGTTAAACACGATTTAAACTTGTTTCATTCATAAAAACTGCTTACTGATTTGTATAGTGATTACAAACTTAGCACAAATTACAAAAGAGAAAAAAAATGTTGAATTTCGTTTGAATCTTTTGTGAAAACCTGTGTTCCAGTTTTCCGTGTCTATTTTTCATTTTTTAAACTTGGTTTAATTACTAAACATGTTTTATAGTTGGTGTTAAGGGGGCAAACGTCTATCAACAGTGATCTGTCCAATGCCCCGTCCACACGTATCCGGATATTTTCTCTTTGTCTTATTCGTCTGTCCACAGGAAGAGGGTGTTTGAATTTCGGGCACCAATGCAAAGACGCAGGTTTTCGAAAACAGTCCCCCGCCGAGTGGAGTCTTATGAAAACGCCGAATTGTCGTTTTCACGCGGACGCACGAAAACAGAGGTCTTCGCGCGAATGACCTGATGTCATTCATCGCACAGCACATCCTCTGTAAGGGATGCGGCTATAGTTACATGGTTTTAGAGTTTTCGTGTTGACGGCAAAAATGAAGAATAAAACAAAAGATTTGAATACACAACTTTTGGATGCATACATTTTTAAAAAGAAGAAAAATTCCCGTTTTCAAAAGTGCCCGGATGCGTGTGGACGTGGCCTTGGTTACACGCTCTGTTTTCAGCAGAAAACTGAGTCTTTTGCAAAGACTTCTGGGACTGTTAATAGCGACAGAAAAAAAAAAAAGCGCTGTTCTTTTGCGTGTTTCCATCGTAAACGAAGCGGGCGTGGAACGCGAGACACCGACGCGCTTGTCTCCCGCTCTACGTAAACGTGCTCACTTGAAGAACGCAAAACAACAGGCTAGAAATTTACTTTCGTACGGATAATAAATCTATCTGGAGGAAATACTTCATAGTACGGTCTTCGGTCTCCTTTTGTTTGAATCGTCACAGTCCTCAAGATCTATAAAGACACTTCGCGTAGAGCGAAAGTGATAGTACTGCATTTCCCCCTTTTCACCAAAATGATAACCAGCTACTTGTAAATATAACTAAAATTGGCACAAACTTAGTGGTCCAAGACCAAAATATAACCTTGACAAAGTATGATCCTCAGAATAAGTGTTTCATACGTACCCTACATTTTTATAATGACAACATGAGTTATTCACATCATTTCCCACGCAATAATTTAAAAAGAAACTGACACATACAGGACTCTGTAAGCTTTTTGGCAAAATACGTTTTAAGGAGCTGTGTCACGGCCGTTCAGTTTAATAATTGTTGTTTTTGTTTTGTTTTTTCATATGATGCCAATTACACGTGCCCTTTTTTTATTCGCTACGGGGCTCGCGAAATACTTGCGAATGACAAAATCAAGGATTTGTGTTAGAAGAAATTCAGAGTGTCCCCCAAGCGTTATATAAAATGTCACAAGAAACAAAATATAAACTTTAAAAAACTGTTAGGCGAACATCTTGTCAAAAACCACGCTTGCAATCCGTTTCAGTCTTCTTCAAATTAATTTTCCGTTCGTGCCTCAGTTTTGTATTCGCTCTTAGTTGTTCATGCCTTCTTCAGTTCTATGCAGTTATTTTTATGCTTGGTGGCAGTTCCCAACTTGTTTGAATTTTGATGAATTTCGTGACATAGCTCTTTTAAGGAAGCGGTTTTCAACAGTTTTTTTACTTTTTTTAATTTTTGGACAAATCCCTCGTTGATACTGCTCTGAGATCAAGTTCCGGTCGTAGAATAATACAACACAGTGTACAAATGTATAAAGACGAATTTCTTTTAAGAAATTAAAATTTCTGATGTTCACTTTCTATATACACGATAAATTTTGCATGTACTTTCATATTCTTATAATGTATATTTATTACCGTAAGATTCATAACTTTTCACTGACCAATAGCTCACGGTATCAGTCTGATTAGTCATCGTTGCCTGCAAGGTGACTCTGAGATTAAGAAAAACTTTTGTCTTTGTAGTACGTGTATATCATTTCCAGTATAATTTTATATTGTTACCCACTCATGCGATCAGTGCCTTGAGTTAAAAACTATTGTCCTGCACCTTATACCAATTAATAATAAATAAATGAATAAGTAATTGAATAAAAATAAATAAAAATTTTTCATCTAAAAGGCGAAGTTTTGCCTCTGTTTCATAAGTTTTTACATTAAGATGCATTTTATTTGTTGTTTAAAGCATTATATACAAACTGAACAAAGCAGAAAGAGGCTTGTTTTGAATTCGAGTGTCTCGCTAACAATCGTTGTTATATTGTCTGGATGATGCAGATTACAAAGTTATACTCCCTGACTATTTCCCTCGAATAAACGCCACATTCTACTAATTGGGTGCGCCGTTTATTCGTGAGCGGCGTTTAATCGACAAGTAATTACTGCAAGTGGAATCCGAATGACAGAATGTCCCTTTTTCGTGCGCATTCATTGATTTGAATGTGCCAGATGGAAAATGTCTGTGCAATATATTAAAAAGAGAAAAAAATCAACCACACCGGCATCTTAAACTAACTTCGCCTTCTATGTACCCCCCCCCCCCCCCACCCCCCCAATGTGCAGTCGAGTGCATAAGAAGGGGTTTGGCATGATTCCTCGCGAAGTGTCAAGCCGCGAGGTTTATAATCTCCTCGCGCGTGAAGCGCGCGTGTATTACACAAGCATCGCAAGGCCAGCGTGATTTCCTCTTGGCTATAAATGTATCATTTGCTGGCACTGTCTCAACAAGTTCATGCATGTTTAGAATGGAGACCAATGGAGAAACTGATCATCTTCAACATGACTTGTTTGTGGACATTTCATACAAATTCACTCTTGCATGGGGGTTTGTTTCTTATGCATGTACACGAATACTATGAACACTTGCCTAAGTGGTAAAAAATTGGTACTTTCTACGTGGATTCAGTGCTTTATGGTGAATGCCCACACATTCAATAATCATAAGTCATGATCACTTTAGTAATTCTAGGGGTGGCGAATGGTACCTCGAAAAACGTGGGTCTCGAAAAATTTTGGTAGGAACTCGAAATCTCGAAAGCATTTTTGATCACTCTCAAAGTCTCGTTTTAGCATGGTTTGTTTTTACCTTTTTTGAGTCTCGAAACTTTTTACCAAAGAGTCTCGGGCTCAGATTTCTAACTAGGACCTCGGCGTCTCGGCGAGTCTCGGATTTTACCATTCGCCACCCCTAATTCTCATGAACCGCATCCTTAATGACATTGCTACTTGTAATTTTCTATTTCAGTGACTGTGTTTGCACTTTACTGTTACAAACAATAGTTGGCAAGTGTGATTATGTACCAAAACAAGTGCAGACACTTTAAATTATAGCTGTTGTTTGCCTAACAATAATTTTTCCTCCAATTACCAGCATTTTGTGGTTGTTTTCACTGCGGCATTATCTCCTAGTATTGCCATCCACTCACTTCTACTGACACATTTCACGAATAATTATTACACTTAAGGGTGAGCTTTTATTAAGCAAATGCAACTGCATATTAGCCGGCAGTTATCAACTATCACCCCCATTTCCTTTTGACCATAATTACACATGAAGGAGGGTCAAATGGGGTGAACATGGGGAGATGGGACCTCTGCAGCATTCGCTAATAACAGCGACCCCATTTAAATCTCAGAAGATCCTTTTTAAAGCCAGAGCACTAGGTTCAAATTTAATCCACAGGAGGTTAAGTACATCTCATCTTCCAATATTAGACCTGCCCTCCCCAGTTACATGATTTACTTCTTTTCTCTCCTGTCCTCCCACCCCTTATGGGCTTTACTTCATTTCTCCCTTGTCCTCCCACCCCTTATGGGCTCTCCTCCCCTCCGAGCTTCGCGAGGTTCTGCGATACACGTATTTCTAGTATAATATATCCCTAGTGTGTGGGGCATTGCTTCCAGTGACAAGTGAAAAATTCGACAACAGAGATGAAAACTTTGACCATCTCCATTTTTAACTTTTGGTGTGAAATTGTTAATTCAATAACGATGTGATTAATTGCTTTATTTAAATGTACAAAAAAACAAAAGAAGTCAATGAGCTGTAAAAGATATCAAAATACCGCAAAGCCGCGCCGTAATAACTCATATTGAATACCGGTATAGGCCAGTTTGTTTATTGTGATATAATCCGTCCTATAGAAGTCTAATACGTCTTGATAACTGCTTATTTAAATGTTGTTGGTAAGGTTACACGCCATACTAAAATGAAGAACTGTGCTGACGTTTCCATCACAAGACTCAACGTACACAGGATCAAATTAGTAGCACGCAGCATGAGCGAGCAGTTTTTCATTGACTACAATATTTCTAATAGTATTTAGCAATTTATTGCGCTTGAATGGACGCGCAGACGCTTTGCAAATTTGAGAATCATTCTTTACAAGTGTGAAAATAAAGACTTTAATTTACTCTGAGTGATACAAGAGTATTTTTATATGCTTATTGTGTCATGAAAAGCCATCGTTTAATATCATACGTTATTTTTTTTTTGCATGTGACTGAGATTAGTACTGTACTAGCAGTTAAAGGAAGTCACGCGAAAAAAATAATTTGAAAACATGATCACAACCACTCGGATTCCTCACCTAAAGCTATGCTTGCCAAATATTCATACCTCCGCTCCATTCTTTTTAAGTGCTTGTCTTTCTGTTTTAAAGCGTTTTCGTGCATGATAGCTTTAGCCATCATCGAGTCCAACATTTGTGCCATTTCTTGTAAAATATTTCCGGTATCAGTGTATTTTGGCCGTGTCTGCGAGATTATGTCCGCCTCTGAAGCTGAAGACTCCGAAGACGAGATAAATTGTTCCTGAATACCACAATAACTGTCGCTCCCCTGATCATTTCGTCTGCCCTTCCCGTTATGAATCGTTTCTTGCGAAACCCAAGCGTGGTCTCTTTTACTAATTTTATCGGGTGTAACAGTGATTGAAGACACTTTCTCATCTGATCTACCTTGGGTATTGCTATTGGTGTTAATAATGCTGCCTGTAGTTCCACAGTTTGGCTTGTTCACAACAGCTGCCTCCTGATAGTTATTCCCCGCAAATTTACTTGACTGGAAAACCTTCCCTTTAGTGCCTGCACCCTTTGTATAATCGTCGCTCATTTTACAAAAGTCTGTAGCAGTTACAACGACGTCTTCAGCATCTGCTTCAATGGTTTGACGTCTAACGGTTGTAAAACGATCTCTGTCCTTTATCGACTTAGTCTTAAGATGTCGCGTCGTTTCTGGCTTCTTCAATAGCTTTTGATAATTTTTGATCACGCCATGTAGATATTTTACCATTTCTTTCTCCTCAGTAAGGTTCAACTCCAGCTCATTGTGCTTGCCACGTAGTTTTTTGTTCTCATTTATAAGAGTCTCCAGGTGCTTATCCATGGGTCAAGGGGTGATAACAGGAGCTGTTTAGTTTCAGAAAACAGTGATGCGTAGAACACTACACAAGTAGATGAGATAGAGATGCGATAGCAAAAATATCGCGTGTTGGAATTTAAGACTGTCACGAGATCCAGTCAGGCAAAGTTACTTATTAACGTATACCACACGGAAGCTCACACGGCGAGGTGATCTTTCTGTTACGCAACAACGATTCTCACCCGTGAGCTTGGGGTACTGGTTACCAGTGCACTGGCATACGTCACTGATTTTTCTTCTAACTATTTCCTTTTTCTTTTTTTATTGCAATTTGCAATTGTGTCGACCTTGGGAGACAGCCCACTGGCAAAAATAATATTACCTTAGATGACAGGATTTGCATATTGTACGCGAGATTTGGACACCACGGGTCCAATGTTAATATTAAAAAAAATTAAAAAGGCTGTGCATTATATAAAACACTCGAGCTTTGTAAGACGTAGACTGCAAAACAGCCCGTATTTTTGCGTATTCAAGTACGTGCGAGTAGTCAAACAAAAGGTATGGAACGAGGCTGAAAACAGGCGTGTGAGGCTCGCGCCCTTCGCGCGCGCAAGACTCTTACGCCGCGCTTTACCGATTTCTTTACTGATTTTGGGGAAAAAAACGACTGTTTTGCAGTCTATGTAAGACGAGAGCACAACTGCAACCAAATACACTGAATACACCCCGTCTTATCCCTGAGAATTTTAATCAAGCAGGGTGAGTTTTTTAAAAAAGGATGATACAGTTTTTGTTTTACAAGGTCAAGGACAAAAACACTAAGAAGCGTGATATAGGCTCCTGGCAAAAACAACTCAATTAAAGCGAGTTGGCGTCCTTGCCGTATATTGGCCGACTCAGCTTTCTCGTATCGTTATTGTTTAATTTCGAGGCTCAGTTTTAATTACCCAGTGAGTCTTTCCCTCACAGAATTTTAAATCAGTGAAACTAAACTAAACAAGTTTGAGACTTTTGAAGCAACGAAAGCAAGTACCCTGTTTTAGCTATCGAATTCCTCGGTCGGTAATCTTGATCTACAAATGACGGCATACATTGACCGTCATTGTTTCGGCCTTCGATAACCGATAAATCAAAGATGTTGTTTTATACTTAACAAAATGCCCGTACTTCATGTGATCAGTTCATCGTGATAACTCAAAGCGAGTAGTATTGGTATGCATTCAGACGATTTCCACTCGGAAATTCAGTCATTTCGCTCGTTCTGCACATGACCTTTGATCACCCCAATCCCTTCTTATTTATCTGCCTGCTTTTACGAATCGGAGCGCTAAACTCAACTGTAGTCAAACCTCGCTCTACGGACACCTCATTATTATGGATAGTTTGCTTTGTCCTTGGGGAAACTAAGCCCCGACATCAATTTTCTCTACTGAAATTCAACCCGCTTAATACTGATCCCCCGTTTATACGGACACTTTTTATGGTTCCCTCAGTCCTCGTATTAACTGGGTTTGACTGTAGAAAACTGGTGAAAATTTTTCATTTCGAATCTTGAAAATACGGTGGACTGGATACAATGTCCGTCTTAAAGTGCACACCGGAGCAACGCAATCATATTGATGCAACCGGTCGAAAGTTTTTCGCCCCTTTCAAGGGAATCAGGATGCGAAATCCGGGAAGTCAGGAGCCTGGGGAAGTGTAATCTGGAATCCGGAATGCAGCTCAAGGAGTCCCGAATCCACTGAAAAATGATCCGGAATCCAGTAACTGGTATCTGCAAATCATGACGTGGAATCCAGAATCCAAGACTGTCTTGGATTCCCTTACATGGAGCGATTTTTCAGTGTTTGGTCCTCAGCTTGGGCTGATCAAACAGCAAAAAAGCGGCTTTTCTTGCTTTGAGTCGTGTAAGGTCGGTAATTCGCCACAATTTCAGTTCAATTGTTAAATCCAGATTTGTTTATTTTCTTAGGAAATACGCAATTAATATAGGCGGCCCAAACTCACGTGTAAAGTACTTTACATGCCATAGGTGACGCGTGACCTTTTTGCTGGACGAGCTGGTGTCGCATAAACAAGCGACTGTCAACCTTTCATGAGAAATGCTGAACAATAGTGAGGTCTGCGAGCGCTAAAAAAAGTTAAATCTAAACGTCTGTTCCAGGAAATGAATGAAGAGACTTACCTGCGATGTATTCCACTGTGTTTTGGTGTTTCAATGGATTTTTAGGCTGAATTGCGTAAACTCATATATGAACGAAGTCGAAGCTGGTCGATCATTGCGATCATATCTGGCAGGGTCTTGGACCAGTCTCATCAAATGCCGTTTTTTCGCCGAAATTCGAATCCACTACAACTGTTTTCAGCTCCAGCCCAAGAAGGAAACCTCCCATTCCACTCTGCGAGATCGGCTCGAAAAAAGCTTCATCATTTGCCCTTCAAATTGAGCCATTTAATTTTGTAGGCGGACTCCAGGCCCGTCTGGCTATCCTCCAGTGCCTGTGAACGCCCCTTGCGCGCGCCTATACCATGCAACTAGTTTGCATTTGAAATTGGAAACTTTGCCAGCGTGACAATTGATACTTACACGGCTGGCGCAGGGAAGGGCGCTGGACGGTTTTTGACCGGATGGCTGGACGATTGGCTGGATGGTTTTTGACCTCTTTGTCCTAAACAGTGTGCGTGTCTGTCCTCACCAGGATGAAATCTGTTTGTACAAGTATAAAAGACCTGATTGTAACGCAAATTTGCTGTATTTTAATTGCCAATAAATGGCTTAAAAACAGTACGGCGTGCATTTTGTCCTAAACCGCGAGCGGTCGTCCTTCTTTCCTCAGAGCCACGCGAGGCGAGCGAAAAGTTAAACTTTGCTCGCCGCTCGCCTGTCGCGCGCGCCCTCATTTCTCGAGCTCCTGCTCGCATTCTACCGTGTCTCAAAAGAAAATAAGAGACCGCTCACAGTCTAATTTTGTCCTTTTTCCTAAACAGGGTAATAAATTCGAGGGTGTTGTCCTAAACAGGGTATGTATTTTAGGATTTTTTCGTCCTAAACAGGTTGGGGGGGGGGGCTCAGGCCTATACCCAAGTATTGGTCGAATACCCCCTCCCCCCCCGGGCGTCGCCGGAAAATTCAAAATCTGATGTGACAAATAGATTAAAATAACTAAAAGGAAAGCCGTATAATTTTACAGACGGTTCACGCCCCCCACCATGCAAACTGAAGTAAAGCAATATCTTCTCTCTCTTTGAACGTCCTTTGGTTAGGTAAGCCATATTTTGCCTTTCCGGCAGCTGTACAGTTGACGGATATTCCGGTGCCTTTTTATTGGAAGGGTCTATTTGCGGTCATTTGGCTCTTCCTGCAGGCCGAGTTCAGTGCCGATTTTAGATTTCAAGTACTTTGTTTTTAAACGGCTTAAGTGGGTAAGTGGATGGAATAACGAAACATAATTACTTAATATATTTAATCTGGTGCTCTTTCAACGCCATATTTGGAGAAGACATGACTTAACAGCAGAGATCTAATTTCTCCAATACACCAGACACACAAAAGTTTAAGTGAGAATAAGGTAACTGATCATCTTTGGACAGCTGCCCCACATATAGCTACTTTCTCCCAAACGATTACCAAAGAACCTCTTAGAAACCGTTGCATAAGTGTCCGTTTCTGCGTAAAGAGGGACCAGAAGGGCCAATGAGAAGCAAAACCAGGTGAAATAAAAACAGATTTATTCTACTCATTTCAGACAAATTATTCTAACAAGTTGCATTCCATAGACGCGAATTTGTAAAGCACACCTCGCTGGGGGTGTCCACGAAACTTTCAATAAAGGAACAAAGGGTATACCTCTGTACACAGACCACAAGAGCATAAAAGTGTAAACAACTACGCACATTTCCGGAAAAAAGATTGGTCTCCAGAAATGTTTGTTTGCTTGACCAAAACGTTAACATCATTTATGGATTGGAGAAAGCATCTAGAACAATCTTAAATCTTAAGTATGAAGTCTTAAGAGCGTGGTTGTTATCAACAGATAACATTGCACTAGTTCCTAAAAATAGCGAGAGAATGTTGCACTGTATTTGCGTGGCGTTACTTTTCCATGTATTAGACGTTGCGTGACAATCAGGCTTCTTGAAAAGAAGCAGTGGAACGCTTCTCTATTATAAAAAACCCTTCGAGGTCAAACGTAACTTATTAAAAATATATTTGTACATATACAATGTTTCGTTTCACAGCGATAAGGCCGGTAAAAGGTGATGAAAACTAAATAAAATTGGCTAATAAAAACTAGTGACCTTGGTGGCTTAAACAATTACACAAGACGGTATCACTTTCACCAGTTGCAGTTAAAGAATTTTACCTCCGGCCACGTTCAGTAAATACGCCTTCTTGACATATACAACAGCATTTTAGAAAAGCACACTTTCCAACGATTACTGTCTGTTAAATGAAAATAAGAATGAGAACAGAAGCACCACATGAAGACCATGCCAAAGTAAACCCTGTCTTACTCTGCGTCCAGCGCATTGAATGATACAGCTGGTGATGACAGCGACCCCAGAAGACGACAGCCGCGACTGTTGAGGCAGCGGAGCAAAGGTTGAGAGCTTATTGTGCAATTTACTTTGTGGAAGTCAGTGAGTCCGATGAAGAATACCCTGACCCAGAGCCAGATTTACTCGAACCTCCAGTCTCCAAAAGTAACCGCTCAAACTGATTCACTTTCTCGTTGAGAAACCCCAACACGTCCGTTACGTCTTCCCATTCGCAAGCTAAGTCATCACTCGAGTTCGTCTGTTTCAAAGCTGGTGTTGCTTGCGGTGGTTGTTTCGTTTTTAAATTAGCGTTTTGGCTACCACTACTGCTAACGCTACCGTTACTGCTAGTACTACTACTACTGCTAGCGAGCGCTGCTCCCTGGTCTTTGATAGCCGCAAGGTCCTTGTTTCGTTTGAAAGAGTCAGATCTTTTAGGAGGTTGTGGTCTCCGGACCTCTTCGTCCTTGGCATTGTTGTTTATATCTTTGCTTTCCCGTTTTAGACTCCTCAATTCCGCTTCTTTGGCCTCCTTTCGCAATTGCCTACTTTCTGCTTCCTTTTTCTGCAGCGTTCTCTCGTATTTCTTGTTCACATTGTGTAGATAACGGACCAGCTCCTTTTCTCTCTTCAACTCTTCTTTAAGCTGATTTTGCGTGATTTTAAAGCGGTCGTTCTGGTATTCCATCTCCTTCATCTTCCGCTGCATGTTTTGATTCTCGGTCCTGAGCAAAATTATTATCTTCTCGAGGTTGGCGTTTTCCGCTTTCAGCAGCTTGATAGCCATGTGTAAATGCGAGCCCTGGTCAACAGGCGATGAAGTCCGTCTCTCCTTGGTCATACTTCCAGGCAGACTAGTCCTCTCAACAACAGAGCGGTGCCGAACACTCAAGCAGCGAGAATCAGTAGAGCAAAACACTGTCACAGTAATCAAATCCGCTGATATTACACGTGGAGGTATGCATATTTTAAATGATTCTCTTTTAGCTACTTGTTTTCTTTCCGATCCACGCTTTGACCCTATTGTCACCCGTCACTTAGTCTAATGACGTCACAATAGCACACCCTTAGGCCATTTAAATCTCGAAGGAGTCGTGGTTTGAACGAGAGGTTTGCGTTTTGTTTTTAAGGTAAGAGCAGTCCTCAAGCACGAAAATGCTGCGTTGTTTTTAATACTGCGAACTAAGCTTACTTTAGGCAAACAGGAAGAAGTAAAACTATAACAAAGAGTGCCGTTTTATTGTCTAGAATTATCACTCCACCAAAGTCCAAGATTAGTTGACAGACATAGTAATATCACATTGGAATATCCGTATCGCCGAGATCGAAGAAACAGAGTACACGTATGCGTAAGTTAAAATTGGCAATGTCGGGGATAATTTTAGCCGGCCAAGAGTGTACTGTTTAGTATTAAGCTTTATTATCCTACACCTCTGCAGGTAATTATACCCCCGACCGATATCCGACAAATGCCAGTCAACCACATCAACTTTTTTCTTAAGCAAATTAACACTTGCTTTTGTGCATGTGTAACATCTTACTCGAAAAAGTATGTATAATGAATGTAATTGCGCGGTGATTGGCAAAACAAACAGCCAACAGTTAAAGTGGACAATTACACATTCCATAAGCCAATTACATAGTTACTTTATGCTCTGCTCAAAATCCCAGTGCTTTCAAATGTTTTTAAAATACCGTACTTCGCCTTTTGTTTGTTTGTTTGTTTGTTTCCTTTTTGCTTTTGCAGGTTTTTAAAAATCTTTCTTTTTAGGCTTGTTAGACCTGGCCCTGGTTGTTCAAAAGATTAATAGCGCTATCGACCGGATATCCAGTGGATAAGTGTTATGAACTATCCAGTGGATGGACATTTATCCCATGGATAGCGTTATCCACTTTTGAACCACAGTCGGACCAAACTCACGTTACGAGGAAAGGCCGAAAGGGTGTAAAGATAGGTGACGCTTGACCTTTTTGTGCTGGACGCGGCGGTGTCGTGTTCCAGGCGACCGTTGAAAATAAGAGACCTTGTTTGAGAAATAAACTACTGAGATCTGCGAACGCTAAATAACGTTAAATCTATTTTTTTTTTCTTCAATAAAATGAATAAAAAAGACTTACCTGCGATGTATTTCACTGCGTTTTGGTGTCTGCACCCAAATTTATAAAGTTTTGTATGGAGACGCCATCTTGGTGTCCCTTTGAGGGGCACAAAATGTCCGCCGAAAACTAACAGAAACATTTGTTTTTGAGTTTTTCTCAGTATAAATGCGCGAATTCATCGTTTCACTGAACTCATAAAGATTCAAGTAATAATTATTTTGAGACAAGCAATGTTTCTACAAAATCTCAAAAAATCAGTAACGTCAGGTTATGGGCTCCTGGGAACGTTTTTAAGCCACATACGAGCTTTCCCGGCCGCCTGCTAAATGCCACGTCACCCAAAAACCTGAAAATTCAAACGTCCTTTATGACAAAACGAAGAAAGCTTTCGAACCGAAAATTTATACAAGTAAAGTTGTTTAGCTGCTGTAATGCCTCATGAAAGTAGAAACTCAGAAGAAGCGATAGTTTCTTAGTTTGAATTTTGGTGAAGTCATATGAACCCGAACCGAGAAGAAGCGTTCGCTAAGGTGTGGAATTTTAAAATATCAGTAACATGTGTAAGTAAAATTTTTAAAACATGGTGTATGGTCAACCTACTTCCATGCATTTGCGTCCCCGACAGCTTAAGACCACTTTGAAATTAAACTAACTCTGATTAACCAAGACATACTTAGATTCTGGATTCCAGTATTTGTCATTGAAACTCGGTTTCTTATCTTAGCTTATCGTGTAGCAAAGAATTGAAATAAAATAGTTACTCACTTTTTGCTGCAGGTTATGACAGGATAGCAAAACCAGTCCATAAGGCTTCAGAACAACACAGAACACAAAATACAGCAAAAATAATAGACCGCGAGCAGTTGTCCTTCTTTCCTCATTGCCACGACCGAAAGAGTGAAATTATTCAAATGTTTAAATTGAAATTTTTTATCATTAAAATGATAAAAAGGAGGAGCGCTTCCGCCCTCGTTCCTCGCGGCTTCGCCACTCGCCCCTCACACGTGCTCACGATCTCCGCGACTCAAAACAAAAATAAGAGACTACTCGCAGTCTACAAAAGTTGGTATATTTTACTTTTTTTGCAGCACGATAAGCTAAGATAAGGCCATATATATATATATATATATACCTGGTTTTTTGAAAACCGGGCTACTAAAAAATGTCAGTCTCTCACACTGATTGTTAATTTGATGGCCCTTGTTACTTGAAAAGTAAAATCTCACCTCAAAAAGAAATTATTGAATACATGAGCTTCCATTTGATAGAATCATCTGTCTTGAAAGTAACAAAAGTGAAGTTTTCCTCATTAATCTGGAAAATAAGGCATTTTAAGAAGCAATTTTTAGTGTCGGTGTCACCGATTGCAAAGCCAATTCCCCAGTTCACCCCATTTTTAATTGAAGCTGGTCTCCCAAAAACAATCTAAGCCAACACTGCTCAACAATACCAAGTCCTAAAACCAGCAGTTCAACTGCTTGCTGACTAGGAACATTATCAACAGGGTGGGTCATTGCTTGCATGCAAACAGCACAAACAAACTGCATAAGAGTGCAAAAACACATCAAACTTTACAACAACCCCACTCCCCTGGAATTTAACCAGGCTACCCCAAATGCATACCAGACGATAGCCCCGTGTCTGTGCAACAACATGGCACCCAGCCAGACACAACCCCCCCTTAATTTGAGTAAGACATTGACCTTTGAAAGACAGGGGTAGCCCCGGTACAAAAACTCAGCGAATCCGCCCTCTAGCACAAAGCATAGTCTTTACAACAACCCCACCCCCCTGGAATTTAACCAGGCTACCCCAAATGCATACCAGACGATAGCCCCGTGTCTGTGCAACAACATGGCACCCAGCCAGACACAACCCCCCCTTAATTTGAGTGAGACATTGACCTTTGAAAGACAGCGGTAGCCCCGGTACAAAAACTCAGCGAATCCGCCCTCTAGCACAAAGCATAGTCTTTACAACAACCCCACCCCCCTGGAATTTAACCAGGCTACCCCAAATGCATACCAGATGATAGCCCTGTGTCTGTGCAACAACATGACACCCAGCTAGACACAACCCCCCCTTAATTTGAGGGAGACATTGGGCTTTGAAGGACAGGGGTAAGCCCAGGTACAAAAACCCAGCGAATCTGCACTCTAGCACAAAGCATAGTCTTTACAACAACCCCACCCCCCTGGAATTTAACCAGGCTACCCCAAATGCATACCAGATGATAGCCCTGTGTCTGTGCAACAACATGACACCCAGCCAGACACAACCCCCCCTTAATTTGAGGGAGACATTGAGCTTTGAAAGACAGGGGTAAGCCCAGGTACAAAAACCCAGCGAATCTGCACTCTAGCACAAAGCATAGTCTTTACAACAACCCCACCCCCCTGGAATTTAACCAGACTACCCCAAATGCATACCAGATGATAGCCCTGTGTCTGTGCAACAACATGACACCCAGCCAGACACAACCCCCCCTTAATTTGAGGGAGACATTGAGCTTTGAAAGACAGGGGTAAGCCCAGGTACAAAAACCCAGCGAATCTGCACTCTAGCACAAAGCATAGTCTTTACAACAACCCCACCCCCCTGGAATTTAACCAGGCTACCCCAAATGCATACCAGATGATAGCCCTGTGTCTGTGCAACAACATGACACCCAGCCAGACACAACCGCCCCTTAATTTGAGGGAGACATTGACCTTTGAAAGACAGGGGTAAGCCCAGGTACAAAAACCCAGCGAATCTGCACTCTAGCACAAAGCATAGTCTTTACTACAACCCCACCCCCCTGGAATTTAACCAGGCTACCCCAAATGCATACCAGATGATAGCCCCGTTTCTGTGCAACAACATGACACCCAGCCAGACACAACCCCCCCTTAATTTGAGGGAGACATTGAGCTTTGAAAGACAGGGGTAAGCCCAGGTACAAAAACCCAGCGAATCTGCACTCTAGCACAAAGCGTAGTCTTAACAACCATCCGAGCAAGAACAAACCAGTGCAAAAGTTAATTGCAAAAAAAGTAGTCGACTGCTGTGAGAAAAGAAGATCATTAGTTCTTTAGGTTAACATTGATTATAGTTTCACTAGTGTGCAGTTTGTGCTATGATTTTAAATTAGTTGGATAAAGTCGATGTACATAGGACTGTATGAGACTTTAAATAAAGCATTGTCTTGTCTTGTCTTGTCTTACAACAACCCCACCCCCCTGGAATTTAACCAGGCTACCCCAAATGTGTAGTTCTAGAATATATTCATACTCCCTTTATAGAAGGGTTTGGAAATTGTTGGCGGGTTGGGGTTCTTATAAAGGCCGCAAAATTTAAGTAAATGTATGAAGCTTGACTGTAATTTCCAGAGAGGTTGGGGGGGAGGTCTAAGAAATAATCCTTTTCGTGGGGGAAGTATGGAAAATTTTCGGAACCACACAATGGATACCAGATGATAGCTCTGTTTTGGCAAAGTTTGATAATGAAAGATTTTTTAAAAGATAACGTCTTTATTATCAAATGCAAAAATATTATTAATCATTATTTTACAGTATATGTTTCATTTGTATTTGATAATGGTGATATGTCTCCGAATTTCACGGTTTAATAGAGTTCTGTAAAGGTTGCTGTACTTTAATGGACTCATTGTTGGGTTTTGGGCCATATGAAGAAAAATTATCACTATACACTTATCTAGTGCGCAATAAAGTTACATTACCTTGGCCGATGAATCTTCTTTTTAGAATAACTGGTATATTGACACCTTCTGCATTGTAAAGCTGACTTGATGGTACATGTCAGTTACATAAACAATAAAATATAAAATATGACAGTAAGCGTTTGTGAATTTAAATGTTATTGGACCAATCAATTTCAAGTATTTGGTAAGACAGACAAGTTGTTTACAAATTTTTTGGATTGGTTTTGTTATCGTACAGCAAGAAAAGTTTGTTTCTATAAAACCTGAAGTCTTAAGGTACGAAGCTCTTTGAAAGGGCTTGAGCTTATGTGTTTTTCTATGCCAGGATTTTCCTTTTTAAGAGTAATTAAACAGTAATAAGAAAATCTATAACTGTAAGTCCTAAATAATCATGACCTCCTGGCAAAAGAGAATGAAATTGTATTTTCTCTGTATGGTGTTAAAAGCGACACAGTTTGTTTTCTATAAACAAGGTCAGTAAACAAGTGTTATGTTCTTTGAGTAAGCAAGATCACCAAACAGTCCTATTATTGGTTTTAATGCACCTGACATCACGGCGGCCATGTTGGATGATAAAAACAAATGCATTTCTGTCCTCTGGGAACTCAACTGTATTTTCATTTTTATGTATTGAATTGTTTTCAAGCCTGGTCGCCTTGTCACGTGGTTACAATCCAAGAATATTAAAAACCTTATTTATGATTATGCGTTCATGTTTCATGATGTTTTGACTCTTCACGCAATACTGAACTTCGTAAAGTAGGAAATTGCTGCATTCACAATAAATGTAAGGTGTTGTCAGAACAGTACGGAAATCTTGCCCCAGTGTCAATATCTTCAAAGTTTATGTTCCCTACCTGAATCCAGAAATCCAGAAAAGAATTAATAGCCTTCTTTTATAAAACGCGGACTTAGGTCACATTGATTCCTTTCAATCGATAGCCTGGATTCAACGTTTCAAGTTCATTTGTTTCTGGCTCCTGTGGTCTCGGGTTCTCATCCCGTTATAAAAGAATCAAAGGCTGAGAAGAGATCCGAAGTGTTTTGATACACGGATGGTGTTTGCAGGCAAATTTTCAAAATAGTTGTATATTTTTTTCACACCCTCGGCAAATGTAGCCACCCTGCCTGGAAATGCGGGCTCATATTCCAGTTGCAATGAAGGTCATGTGACAAAGTATCAAAATTTATGCATAATCATGTGCAAATCTACGCATAAATTATCATAACATATTTCAAGTCACATGGCGTTTGAAAAGCAAAAACATATCATCAATACATTGAGCTAAAGGGGTCTATTGAAAAGTCTGTATGTCTCATATATTTTTCTTTTTAATGAAATAATAAAAGTCTGAAAAACAAATACAAATATTTTGAAAACTTGCCTGCAAACACCAGATCGACATTCAGTGAAGTAGCGAGATTGACACATTCCACAAATAGAATTGCAGCTTTTATAAGCATTCCCACACTCTGCCACACTTCTATACTTTCTCTAATTTTACCCTGTGGGAAAATAGCTCTTACATCCTTATCCAGTTGCCACAACGTTATTCAACATGTCCTACGCGAATGTTAGACGGGTGATGCTGCGGCACAAAAGAGCGGCAAAATGTCCTCTTTTGTCAAAATTTTTAAATCAATGTGTCACTACAGAGGAAGGAAACTTTGTTTCCACATCGGAGCTTTTTTCCGCCTATGAAACGGCAGTTTCAATTTGGACCGACGACGATAGTGTTCACGGCCAAACAAAGTTCCTAATGAAGAGAAGTGCTTTTAATCGAGTAAGTTCAAAAGTTGAAAAAGAAAACATCTCAAGGCATTGAAGGTGAAATGATCTAAAATCGTTTATTTTTATGTTAACAGCAACTAAAAAAGGAAATTTCCACCTTTTCATTCTCAAACAATGGAAATGTCACGTACGGCGTACAAAACAACACCAGAGGATACTTCAATATTAAACTCCACCGCGCCCGTCGTATGCTTGGCCATGAATTTGGAGGTGAACAGATGTTAAGAAACATCTCCGTATTCATGGCCAGGCATCCTCCACCAGTTCCTCCAATCGAGGTGAGTGTTTACTTGAGGCTCTTTCGTTCCTTTCCTGTTGAATATCTTTTCTTCTGGTTTAATGAAATGTTACTAGCTGATCAGTATTCGCACTTTTCTTGCACAGGTGCACGACGTTCCAAGTGACCCGCGAGGCGCGGGAAAATGCGCCTTCGCCAAAAAAGACGTGGAAAGAGGACAGGTGGTGGCAGAGTACACGGGGGAGCTTATATCGATGACTGAGGCAACGAAACGCGAGGCGGAGTACGCAAGAGTAGGAAAGACATGTACCCTCATGGTCATAGATCACCGCGGCCAAAGTATCGCGTAAGTTACTGGCTTAAGCGCATTTTTGCAAATACTTTTACTACCTCCAAGACGACGTTATATAAACACGTGTAACCGTTGTTTTGACTTGACTTGTCGCCTTTGGATTTCTTTGAACTATCTTTCTGTTTCAACTTACTCGCGAGAACCAACAGTTACCCAGTATGTTATGAATATATGTGGGATATTCTTAATGTTTGTGTTAAGTTGTACACACTAAAACGTTATTTATTATTTACTTTCAGAATTGATCCTTACTATGGTGATATTCATGCCGAACTAAACTTGGCGGCAACTATCAACCATTCAAGGCAAAACGCAAATTTAAAGCCCTATGTTGATGATACATCATCGCGAGCAAGAGTGTTTTTCGTTGCTTTGCATGATATTCCACAATCTGTGGAATTCCTCTGGAATTACGGCGACGCAGATTGGGAATATCATACAAACAGTCAAACTCTTCCACCCTAGCTTTTACCGTTTCTTTTTCTTCTTTATTCTTTCCCTTTTTTCTTAATCATAACTATAGTAAAATTCTCAAATCTGATTGACTATCAACTGTGCTGATTTCACCACTTATAGGCCAATACGCGTTATGCCTACTAATTGGACATCACGCACCATTGCAATTGCGCACTCAAATGCTTTTTTTCTCACCGCTAGCAAAAAAATCTCGGAAGTTCTTGCGTTTTAATTTTGAAAAATCCTAAAATATCACACATTTTGTTATAGTTATATATGATTAAGTTGTAACAAACGTTCATGCAACCCAATAGGGTCTGTAATCATAATCGAGATTTAAGTAATCACTCCCGCTGCACGGTCCTCCGATTTTTTGTTGATCACGCGCATCATTACAGACCGAATTGGATTCTACTTAGTCCATCTATTGCCCTTATTACTAAATTTACAATTTATCGTGACGTTATTACAATACATACGGTACTTGTTTCATCCCCCTTTTTTGTCAATTTGGGCTAACCGGCATTACCAAACAGGCAATAATTGCCTTTACCTTTTTTTGTCTATCGATGCCAAAAATTGATTTTTATGTTGACATTTGTTATTCAGTAAGATGTTCTCAGAAATATCTGCTTTGCGCTACATTTCAGTCATGCATGCAATTTGATTACGGACCAAAAGTAAAGTTTTGTTTTATTGTGCGCGAGTGATTTTACGAGCTAGCTTTGCGCGCTCGAAATGAGTTTTAGCATCGACGACGGCTACAGCAACGAAAACGTCACTTTTAAAATGAATTTGCGTTTTTCAAATTTTATCGCGTTAATTCCAATTCACTGAAAATGTCTAGTGTAGGCAAATTTCCCTGGAGTTGATTTCTTAAGGACTGCACTCAAGTTTAGAAAGACAAAGAAAATTTCCCTATCGCTTGTTTACGTCCTCCAT
Source organism: Porites lutea (assembly GCF_958299795.1). Lineage (NCBI taxonomy): Eukaryota > Metazoa > Cnidaria > Anthozoa > Scleractinia > Poritidae > Porites > Porites lutea. The sequence goes on from NC_133204.1 coordinate 6,019,283, forward strand.
AAAACGTGAAATTAGGCTCGTAGTCGTGCAGCAATGGCAAAGAAATGTGCAAAAAAGTGATCTGCACGTGTAAACGTGATGTTTTGTTTAATAAACTTATTGCTGTTTTGACGTTCTCGTTTTGCCGTCGCCGTGGACCTTGCTAAAACTCCCTGCTGACAGAGATTGCGGTAAAAGGTTTATGGCTTATAGGACATTTAATTTAGCCTGATAGGTGTTACTTTACTTTGAAGCTAAAGTATACTCACGTCTAAAAAAAATTCCTTTTCATGGGAGGTCGACGATTAGGGAGCTTTGGCATCGACGGCGGCAACAGCAGCGAAAACGTCAATTTTAAAACGAATAGGCGTTTTTTTTAAATCTTGCGGTGTTAATTCTAATTCTCTCCATAAAACGTATCGTAGTTGTGCGGGCAGTGACAGCAAAGAAGTAGATGCACGGGCAGACTTGCTTTTCTTAATAAACCTATAGCTTTTTTGACTTACTCGTTGCCGTGGCCGGACGTCGTTGCTATAGCTTCCTATGTCCTGATGTTTTTGCTTCATGTTTCTGTTATTTACCCTTAACTATAAGGTTTCCCTTAGTTTCTTACTGATTGCTTTTTGGCTAAGGGAATATGTTTGATAAAGTGGACACCTATAATTTAGCTTGGAAACATAGCATCCTTTCTTTCATCAGCTGTACATAAATTGCGGTTGCATATTGGCCAATGCACCTTACAAGTCGTTGCTAACAGAGAACTTTATAAACGCAATAGTTTCTCATTCCTTTCTAGTTAAATCAAATTGAGTATACACAGCCAAAGCAAACTGATCGTGAGGACGGCACGCTTAAGCCTTTACCGCAGCGGGGCGCTCGTGCGATTATCAGTCGCCTTTAGTTCAACGTTTGCCTTTTAAAAAGGTCTCAGGGTGCAGTTACAAGTGTTTACTCAGTCGAACTGTGGTACATCGAGTTGTGAACACTACCAAACGGATACAGTGAATAAAATGTTCATGAACCTAATTATTGTCTCTCAATCCGATAAAACCAACGGTATCGTAATTAGGGTATAACAGTTATACAATATTGTAATTGGTATTATCACTATGTACACAAGTAGTGGTTATTCATTACTAGTCAGCATCATGACTGTCCTGATCAGCGGGAGCAACTGCCAATGCAGTGAAGAACCGTAAAGCCCTTTCAGATAAATATTTCTGGGCGAGTGTCATACAATTTGGTCTCACATTTTCGCGAACAGGTCTGCAATCTTGTCTCACAGGAACTAGATCCGCTGGATTCAATTCCTCACATTGTTTCTTCTTTACAAAAGAGACAATTGTTGGCTTTTCTACTGTGTCCATTGTAAACCTGATAAAGGCGGTTTCATTGTGCCTGGTAAGCGTTAAGTTTCCTTCTTGATCTGGTATCTCACCATAGCCAAAATTCATAAACGCAATTTTTCCCACTCCGAATTTTTCTCCGTTAATGTCCTCGCTTCTAGCAATGTATTTCTTCTTTAAGTACGATTTATAGTTCATTATCTGATGAAGGCTTACCCAGTGGCTTCTGACGTTACGTAAATGGCTATTTCGTAGAGAAATTGCCCATTCTTGAGGAGTTTCGATTTTTTCCTGAGTGTTAAAGAATTGCTGAATACACCCGAATCTTCTATCACATATTGAAAAGGAATGCCCTTCCAACAAAAATTTCAGATCTACTCGAAGAAACCTTCCATTTTGGACAAGGGTGTCCAAGTAAAAAAATAAAAAGCAGTGTTTAAACTGTGCTGGCGAGTTGTCTGCCCATAGTATTAAATGATGAAATGTCCCGTACCTTTCTATTAGTGTCTCCAATACGTAGTTAAGTAAAGATATCACTTCATTAGGACCACTTCCGCCAATGGATTCATCGTAAAAAAAACAGTTCATAATATCCTCATTGGCTGAATAGACCCCGAAAAGATTGGTCCTTAACTTTCTCAAGTAAAAGGAATCTTGAGAGGAAACTTTTGGCGTCGGAAGACACTTATGATAGTCCATTTGGAGAACCAACACTCTTGGCATCATCGTTAAATGGCACCCCTGGGTTACAATCCGGTCGAAACGGAATAATAGTTCAATGGGCCGAAGATTTAACAAAGGTCAGTAGTCGGATGGGCGCATTATTTATAAGTGTGTTCACTTGCTTGTTTTGTCGCAATATTAAAAAAAATGTAAAGTCGCGAAAACTCTAGATTTTTCTCATAAAATGCAGCTATTTTGTAGAACGTGTTTCACAACTCGGGAATTGCACCTGAATTCTAGACTTTTCGTGAATCACGCAGTTGAATTTCCTTAAGGCCGACTGTTTCAAGGGCGAAGTTGATAAAGTATTATCATTATTATGCAAAAAGTGAGTGCATTTCTTATTTTTGATGGAGTAATATTTGTGTCTTTTAGGAGGAAAAATTACACAAAAATGCATTTTTCTCTTCTCATCCCACACGATTACAGAGGCTATTTTTAATAAAACTATACTGATAAGTAGCGAAACTGTTAACACCTGGTAGATTGGTTATAATTGACGTCAGAAAACGTTTTTATAGTTACTTTTTTATCACGATGCTAGAAAATTCTAGTAAGCTCTATCTTCCATGAAGAATATAAAATGAATAAGAATTACACGGGTGAGATTAAAACATTTTCCTTTCCTTCAACAATGGGCTCTTTTGCTCAGCAAGAAACAGAGATGAACTTAAGTGGGGTTGATGTTAATCGCCTATTGTACATTTTTGACAGTTCGAATCCGTGGCAATATTTTAGACAAGGTAAACCTCTTGCAAGCTCGGTAGAGAAAGGAAGGAGAACTTTGAGTTCCAGAAGCAAGTTAAAAAAGGTTTACGTGCCAAAGGCGAACCGAGTGAACCGGCGCAAAAATGCTGCCTTTGGTTTGCACAATTTGAACTTGACCTGTTGTGACAATGGATGCCTCCTGAGACACGGTCTGTGTAATATAAAACGCATCATACGGCAGCAAAGGGACCTGCTTTATAAGAAACAATACAATGAACAAAATTATCTTCTGTCAAAACTTGTGGAAGTGAAGATCACGCAAACCGGAAAACGAAAAATAACATACAAGTCCCCATCGCTGGGTGAAGTATGCAAGACTGCGTTCCTCAAGGTTTATGGTATCTCAAAGCATAAAATAGAATGTCTGCTAAAAAAAATGAGCCCTGAAGGACCATTTATAGAGCCCGACCAAAGAGGGCAAACCACTCCTCGAAGACTTTTGCCTGAAACAAAACAGACCGTCATCGACTTTATACTTTCACATGACGCGTCCGAGTCTCATTATAGAAGATCGCGAAGTGGCAGCAAAAAGTATTTTGAATCCAATGAAACACTACGAAAAATGTGGTCGGAATATGTTCGTGAACATCCTGATGTCAAGACGACCAGGTTAAAAAGAAAAAACAAAGGACCTGTTATAAGTTTTTCAACTTTTAGAAATATCTTTAACACCGAATTGAAAGATGTTCTTAGCTTCAGAAAATCTAGGCTCGATACCTGTCAAGTTTGTGACAAGACTAATAACCGACTTAAGTATCTAAAATCTTTACGAAATCGAAGCGTCAAGCAAGATCAAGAGATCCGCGATCTGACTCATTCAAAGAACTCTCATCTCAGAGAAAGTGAAGCAAGGTTTGCTTCCTTGAAATATGACGTAACAGTATTGGCTTTAAAAGTGCAGTAAACCCGAGCTGAGACACTTTTTTTAGTTAGTTTAAATAGCAAAAATAAAGAAAAGATAAAAATACGACTGAAATAGATCTTTTTACAGTCTTATTTATTTTTAATTGTGATTATTACAGTTTTCATTTCTGTAACTTTTTTTGTCTCTCTCTTACCATTGCTGAATGATCTGATTTTTATATATTTTTTTTCTGTTAATAGAGGGCCACAAATAAATGAGTTTTAACTGTAAAAAGGTTATCTGCTGTCTAAATAAAGTCTTCACTCCACTTTATCCGACTGCATAATTTGCCAGCCAGATCATAATTACATCATATGGATCATTCCCCTTAACAGGAAGGACGTTTCTATGTTACGCTACGATATACATATGCCCCTTACTGATGTACGTTTGTAGTCTACAAAGAGGCAACACTTGTAAATGGTGAGAAACTATCTTCCCGCTCGTTCGAATCTTTTTGCAATCAAAGATTTAAAGATCACTGTCTAAGTCACAAATTTAATGGGAAGCTTAAAAAAAAAACACGGGAGGAGAAAGAAATAACAAGTATCTTTCGTTGCAGCATTTTTGTTGTGAAACGTTAGAATGCTTATGATTGTATTTTCTTATTTCATTAAATTTTCAGTAGTTGATAAAATAAGCCATTATCTCGCCACCGCTAAAACAGATGTTTAGATTGTAACAGGAAATATCGTGGGATAAGATAATTAGAATTAATCAATGTTGTATTTAATCGGGTATTACTAGCGTAACCGCACATAAGGATTAGCACCATGATTGTCAAGTAAACCCACGCTTAATAGGAAATTAGTTGAAATTAGTGCCCACGAATCGATGTTAAACGTGAGCAAAGAACTTGGACCGCATTTGATTATTGTGACCACGCCGGAATTACGCATCTGGGTGTGGACTTCCTTAGCTAATATACGCAGCATTTTTGTAGAATTTAGTTAGATTGAAATTGATCGTAGAACGGAACGTGTAATGTTGAATTAGGAAGAATAAAGTCAGATTTGTACGAAAGTATACAGTCCTCGATTGTTGAACCAGCGTGTGCGGAATCTCTCTCTATCGCAAGTGGGAAATTCTGCGAAACCTGGTCCTTCGAGCCGGATAGTGAACGAAGATGAGTGAGCTGAAAAACAAGAAAAAGTCAAGATCGGGCCACAAGAGTTACTTGAAGCACGCCTTGAATAAAGTGGACGAATGCCTTGCCGATTACTCCCCAGAAAGAAAGGATGAACTGGCTCAGTGGAAAGAATCGCTACAAGAACAGCTGCAGAAAGTCACAACCCTGAGCGATCAAATTTTAGCTCTGATGGAGGCAGATGAAGAGTTGACCGACGAAGATTTGTCTACAGAGTTGATGGACACCAACACGTTAAAGTTTGACGTAAAGATGCGTTTGTCTGCAATAGAAAAGATTGTAACCGCGAATGTTGCTAACGTTACGAATGTACCACCGTCGCTGCCTAGCCCCTCCGCAGATTTGCACGCCAATCAAGCTCCATTCAATCCATGGCCGGTCCCGCAGACTGCTACAGTTCGAGCGAAATTGCCGAAACTCGAGGTACGCAAGTTTGGGGGAAACATCAGCGAATGGCAGGAGTTTTGGGACTCCTTTGAAAGCGCTATCGACCGAAACGAGACATTGGCCGAAATAGATAAATTCTCCTATTTGCGAGGCCTCCTGATCGAGCCAGCGCGGTCGGCGATCGCAGGATTTTCCCTCACTTCAGCGAACTACAAAGCCGCGATACAACTTCTAAAGAAACGTTACGGTAAACAGAAAGTTATCCAGAGAACATACATAAACGACTTGTTGAACTTGGAGCCAATTTACGGAGAACGAGACACACAGCGATTGAGGACAATGTATGACGTTGCCGAGACAAAGTACCGGGCATTGGAAGCGCTTGGCGTAGACCAAGAGACCTACTCCGCCATCGTGGTGCCGTCGCTGTTGGAAAAACTACCAGAGCAGCTCCGTTTGACCATCACAAGGGGAGAGGACCATCACGAATGGAACCTGGAGCAGTTGTTGGACGTCCTGGGCCACGAGGTCGAGCTGCGAGAGGAGTACAACAGAAGCGCACGACACGCGAGGAGCTCTCGTGACGAATCAGTGAAAAAGAAACACACCATGCACACTGGAAAACAGGCGAATTATCAGAACTGTGCGTTTTGCTTAGGAGGACACAAACACGAGGATTGCCAAAAAGTCAAGAACGTCAGCGAGCGTAAGCAATTACTAATTAAGTTTGGTCGTTGTTTTAGTTGTATTCGAAAGGGACATCTTTCTAAAGACTGTAGAGCTAATTTAACTTGTAAGTTTTGTAAAAGGAAACATCATTCGTCTATTTGTAGTGCCGAATCCCCAGGGGAGGGGGGAGCGTCAGAAAATGAACCAAGTAACGTTGAGTCAGTGGGCAATAGTATGCACATAGAAACCGGGAATAGTGTTGCTTTACAAACGGCACAAGCTCAAGTAGCAGGGAAGGGCAACGCGCGAATAAGAGTGCTTTTTGATACCGCTAGTCACACGTCTTTTGTTACGGCGCACGTGGCGCGAATGTTTAGTTTAGAAACTCTCCGGAAAGAGTGGCTCGCTGTCAACACCTTTGGGCAGCGAGCAGCGGGTTCAAACTTGAGGGACGTAGTCGGAATGCATTTGACCCCAGTAGGGGGAGGGAACGCAATTTATGTCGAAGCTTTTGTTGTTCCCGAAATCTCGAGAGTTCAGAACGAGCATCTGGAATTAGTGCGTGGGAACTACCCTCATTTGGCAAACATATGGCTCTCTGATGTTTGCCAACACAAAGATCAGTTAGAAATAGATGTCCTCATCGGGGCAGATTATTTGTGGAGTTTTCAAACTGGCAATGTTGTTCGGGGAGGTGTAGGGGAACCCGTAGCCATAGAAACGCAATTGGGATGGGTTGTTTCTGGTCCCTTAGAGTCTAGTCAGTCGACAGATAGAGAGCGAGCAGTTAGTGTAAATATTATAGGAAGAGATAGTACAGTTCCAGGAAGGTTAGAGCGAGATGTTCAGGTTCTTTGGGATTTAGAAACGTTAGGAATAACAGAGAATGACGGAGTGTACGAGGAATTTGTAGACAACATTACGTTCAACGGAAAGAGGTATTCAGTAAAGCTGCCGTGGAAGGAAGGGCGTGATGTTTTAGACAGTAATTACGAATTGAGTTTGTCACGCATGAAAGGACAGGTAAGAAAGCTTAGGAAAGAGCCAGAAGTGTTGAGGGAGTATGACTCAGTTATCAAAGAACAGTTAGCTTCAGGAGTGATAGAAAGAGTGGAAGAATCAGGAAAGGCGGATAGAGTCCATTATATCCCACATTTGGCCGTCATACGCAAAGAAGCCAGCACAACCAAACTGAGAGTGGTGTATGACGCGTCAGCAAAATCAGGTAAGGAAAGCGCATCATTGAACGACTGTTTACACAAAGGACCGTCTCTTACCCCATTGCTGTTCGACATATTGTTGAGGTTTAGAGAGAAAAGGGTAGCACTGATTGGCGATATAGAAAAGGCGTTTTTGAACATTGAGGTGGATAAGGAAGACAGAGATTTCCTGAGGTTTTTGTGGCTAGATGGCGTGAGTGACCCCTCAAGCGAGATTGTCGTGTATCGTTTTTGTCGTGTAGTGTTTGGTTTAAACGCGTCTCCTTTCCTTCTGAATGCCACGCTTAGACACCATATCTCGAAATTTAAAGATGAAGATCCAGAATTTGTGAGAAGAATGATCGAAAGCTTTTACGTAGACGACCTGGTGACTGGCGAGGACAACACTGCTAAAGCCTTCACGTTGTACGAGAAGTCCAAAAATAGGCTAGCGAGTGGAGGGTTCAAATTGCGTAAGTGGATGACTAACGACAAGGCGTTGAAAGATTTAATTGAGCAAGATGAGAACCGGAAACCAGAAAACGCAAGCGTGACAACCGAAGAGGAATCTTTCGCGAAGTTCACGCTAGGATCGGAGGTGAGTAAAAAATGTCCTAAGGTTTTGGGCCTTCCGTGGGATTTTGAGAATGATGTTATCCACTTCAACTTCGAGAAGATTGTGGCAAAAGCACAAGAAATCCCACCGACTAAGCGGAACTTGCTAAGTGTTTTGGCCAGCATGTTTGACCCTCTAGGAATTATAAGTCCCGTCATTGTGTGCATGAAAATGTTGTTCCAAGAGTTGTGTCGGGATAGTATAGGCTGGGATGATGAGCTCAATGGCGAAGCTAAAAAGAAATGGAACGATTGGGTTTTAGATTTGTCTAAGATTAAAGGGATCGCGATTAGTAGGTGCGTTTACGATAGTTTAAAACAAGAGGTGCTTGAGTGTTACTTGCATGGTTTCGGCGATGCGAGTAACAAAGCGTACTGCGCTGTTGTTTACTTTGTTTACCGAACGTGGGACGGGGTTCACGTAAGATTGTTGACTTCGAGGTCGAGAGTGGCACCACTAAAGGAACTGACTATCCCCAGACTAGAGCTTATGTCCGCGAGAATTCTTGCCCAGTTAATGAGCACGGTGAAGAATGCCCTAGAAGAACAAGTGACCCTTAACGGTACCAGATACTGGTTAGACAGTAAAACGGCAATCTGCTGGATTCAAAACAGGGGGGAGTGGAAACAATTTGTGAGACACAGGGTGAACGAGGTCCTCAAGCTTTCAGCTAAAGATGAATGGAGACACTGCCCGGGAGAAGACAATCCTGCGGACATTGGTTCAAGAGGAGCGCTGGGTTCCAAACTGAAAGATGAGGAACTGTGGTGGAAGGGACCACCTTGGTTGACTCAAGAAGAGAGCAGTTGGCCAACAAGCCAGGCAATCACCTCTACGTCAGAGAGCCAAGAAGAAATGAAAAAGACGTCGACGGTAATGATTGTAGACGTACAAGACTCAGCCTCTGTTGCAAAGGTAGTAGATATTGAGCGACATGGTACTTTGAGAAAACTGCTCAGAGTGACAGCATGGGTGTTACGTTTCGTCCAAAATTCGAAACCAAGATGTGCGAAGAGAAAAGGTAGGTTGACGAGGGAAGAGTTGATCAACGCTGAAAACGAATGGGTAAAAGCAGCCCAGCAAGGTTTGAAGCGCCAGAAAAATTTTCCGAATTTAGAAAGGGTGTTAGGCCTAGAGACGGTCGGAGGCGTTCTAAGATGTTTCGGAAGGTTAGAGCATTCAGACTTAGAAGTAGAAGCACAGAAACCAATTATCTTGCCGAAAGATCACGCCTACACAACAAAAACAATCGAAGAATGTCACGAGAGAGTGCTTCACGGCGGCGTGAGAGAAACACTCGCAGAGCTAAGATCAAAGTTTTGGGTTCCGAAAGGCCGACAACACGTGAAGAAGGTCATTAGTAAATGTGTAGTCTGTAGAAAGTTAGAAGGGAAAGCTTATAGTACACCGCGCAGTGCAGCATTACCAGAATTTCGAGTCACGGAAGCGCCGGCGTTTTCAAAGGTAGGAGTTGATTTCGCAGGGCCGCTTTACGTCAAAGAGCGAACCACGACAATGAAAAAGGTGTACATCGCGTTATTCTCGTGTTGCGTGACGCGAGCAATTCACTTGGAACTTGTAGAAGATTTGTCAACGGGAGCGTTTATCCGGGCTTTGCGGCGATTTGCAGGGAGACGAGGGACACCAGTTTTAATTATATCTGACAACGCCAAAACCTTCAAAGCCGCTGATAAAGCTCTCAAGAACCTTTTCAATCACCCAGAAGTCGCTAACGAATTGTCCGGCAAAATGATCGAATGGAAGTTCAACTTAGAGAGAGCACCTTGGTGGGGAGGGTTTTTTGAAAGAATGGTTGGATGTGTTAAGCGTTGTTTGAGAAAGGTGTTAGGTAACGCAAGACTGACCTTTGACGAATTGTTTACTGTGTTGATCGAAGTAGAGGGGACTTTAAACTCCCGGCCCTTAACTTACGAGTATGATGAAGCGGGCGAGGAAGTTCTTACCCCGTCGCATTTGATTTTCGGAAGAAGAATTAAAACAGTGCCAGATGAAATCGTGGAGGACGAAGAAGAAGGTGAGAGTAGATACACTAGGAGATTCAGGTATTTGAGCGTTAGATTAGCGCATTTTTGGAATCGGTGGAGGCGTGAGTACTTAACTGACTTACGCGAGTTCCATCGGACCAAGGTAAGTAAAGACCCGAGGTCTGTACAGATAGGTGATGTAGTCACAGTGTACGACGAGAGTAAGAGGCGTGGAGAGTGGAGATTAGCAGTTATTGAGAGTCTTATCAAGGGAAACGATAATGTGGTAAGGGGGGCAAACATTCGAGTCATTGCCAAGGGAAAGCCCTCGCGTATGTCTAGACCCGTTCAGAAACTCTACCCCATAGAAGTGCAAACCGAGATTCTACCCGAAGCGCCGCGGGAAAGTGTAAAAGAGGGTACAAAAAACCTTAGGCGCAACCCTAGACGCGCTGCAGCAGCAGATGCGCGTTGGAAAACTAACTTAATGCTTGACTCGTAGACGAGTCAAAGGGGGGAGAGTGTTGTGAAACGTTAGAATGCTTATGATTGTATTTTCTTATTTCATTAAATTTTCAGTAGTTGATAAAATAAGCCATTATCTCGCCACCGCTAAAACAGATGTTTAGATTGTAACAGGAAATATCGTGGGATAAGATAATTAGAATTAATCAATGTTGTATTTAATCGGGTATTACTAGCGTAACCGCACATAAGGATTAGCACCATGATTGTCAAGTAAACCCACGCTTAATAGGAAATTAGTTGAAATTAGTGCCCACGAATCGATGTTAAACGTGAGCAAAGAACTTGGACCGCATTTGATTATTGTGACCACGCCGGAATTACGCATCTGGGTGTGGACTTCCTTAGCTAATATACGCAGCATTTTTGTAGAATTTAGTTAGATTGAAATTGATCGTAGAACGGAACGTGTAATGTTGAATTAGGAAGAATAAAGTCAGATTTGTACGAAAGTATACAGTCCTCGATTGTTGAACCAGCGTGTGCGGAATCTCTCTCTATCGCAAGTGGGAAATTCTGCGAAAATTTTCATTTATTTTTGTTGCAGTCAAGTAATATTAAGATAATTTTACCTCAACGGTACCGAGACTTTAACAAAAGCAAGGCTCATATCACTTCCGTACATAATTTTTTATAACATAAACTCCTTTGCGCGGGCACCCCCAACGACAATTTCCTCCTAATATATTTTAAACACTTCTTAGGCTATCCAGAGTATTTTTAAATCTCTAGAAATGCATCGTCAGTGTCGCTATAAAATTTTGTGTATCAGTTCGGTCATCCTACGGTATTTTGAGTCTTTTGAAAAATACGAGGGCTTCACCGTTAATTTACCGTAAATATTAGATGCACTTAAAGGTATTAAAAAAGTTAAAACTGCATAATTGATTCCTGTTAGGAACATCACATTTTAGAGTCCGAAATTTTCCATTTTTTCTGCCTACGATAAATAGCCTAGACTGGGGGGTAAAATGTGAAGAATTAAACTTAAAATAAAATAATGGAAATTCATTAACTAAGTTTCAAAATTTGTATATGAATAGATCAATATTCATAAGCAGATTTTAAGCAATCCTCAAGCAGCAGAAAATAATAGGCCTGTTCTCCCTCTCCGTAGACAAAATATAAAGTAAACAGTCGCTGGGTGTGCCTGTTTTAAAAAATAAGAAAAAAAGACTAAAGTTATTTAAGAGTCATCTCCAAAAATTCAATGACTTAAGACCTATCAAAAAACTTATTTAAACAAAATTAGTCGACTAATAAGCCAAGAAACTCCAAATGCATACCAGATGATAGCCCTGTGTCTGTGCAACAACATGACACCCAGCCAGACACAACCCCCCCTTAATTTGAGGGAGACATTGAGCTTTGAAAGACAGGGGTAAGCCCAGGTACAAAAACCCAGCGAATCTGCACTCTAGCACAAAGCATAGTCTTTACAACAACCCCACCCCCCTGGAATTTAACCAGGCTACCCCAAATGCATACCAGATGATAGCCCTGTGTCTGTGCAACAACATGACACCCAGCCAGACACAACCCCCCCTTAATTTGAGGGAGACATTGAGCTTTGAAAGACAGGGGTAAGCCCAGGTACAAAAACCCAGCGAATCTGCACTCTAGCACAAAGCATAGTCTTTACAACAACCCCACCCCCCTGGAATTTAACCAGACTACCCCAAATGCATACCAGATGATAGCCCTGTGTCCGTGCAACAACATGACACTTAGTTTGACGGAAGCCCCCCTCAAAAAATATTATCTGGGCCAACGGGGGCAACAGCCCGTCCCTACGGGACGGACTGTTGCCCCCCTCGTGCAAATTTTCTGGAATTTGCACTGATTTCTGTCACTTCCAGGAAGTTATTTGAAGCCCATGGTTAAGAGGTGAGGGTGGTTAGTCCTGAAGAGCGAGATTGTTATTTTTACACTAAAAGTATCAGGGCTTTAAGCAAATTAAGTTTTAAAAGATTGCCTGCAATGTGCTGGACTTGACTTAAGATTTCAGGCAACCCGGTTTTCAAAACTCCAGGTAGATATCTCCAATTATTGACCTTTCTGCATCTTAACTGTCAATTCCTACTAACATTTTTATTTTTTACAGTGAAAGAGGCATTTGGATGGTGAATCCCTGGAGATAATTATCTCCAATTATTGACCTTTCTGCATCTTAACTGTCAATTCCTACTAACATTTTTATTTTTTACAGTGAAAGAGGCATTTGGATGGTGAATCCCTGGAGATATATACCTGGTTTTTTGAAAACCGGGCTACTAAAAAATGTCAGTCTCTCACACTGATTGTTAATTTGATGGCCCTTGTTACTTGAAAAGTAAAATCTCACCTCAAAAAGAAATTATTGAATACATGAGCTTCCATTTGATAGAATCATCTGTCTTGAAAGTAACAAAAGTGAAGTTTTCCTCATTAATCTGGAAAATAAGGCATTTTAAGAAGCAATTTTTAGTGTCGGTGTCACCGATTGCAAAGCCAATTCCCCAGTTCACCCCATTTTTAATTGAAGCTGGTCTCCCAAAAACGATCTAAGCCAACACTGCTCAACAATACCAAGTCCTAAAACCAGCAGTTCAACTGCTTGCTGACTAGGAACATTATCAACAGGGTGGGTCATTGCTTGCATGCAAACAGCACAAACAAACTGCATAAGAGTGCAAAAACACATCAAACTTTACAACAACCCCACTCCCCTGGAATTTAACCAGGCTACCCCAAATGCATACCAGATGATAGCCCTGTGTCTGTGCAACAACATGACACCCAGCCAGACACAACCCCCCCTTAATTTGAGTAAGACATTGACCTTTGAAAGACAGGGGTAGCCCCGGTACAAAAACTCAGCGAATCCGCCCTCTAGCACAAAGCATAGTCTTTACAACAACCCCACCCCCCTGGAATTTAACCAGGCTACCCCAAATGCATACCAGACGATAGCCCCGTGTCTGTGCAACAACATGGCACCCAGCCAGACACAACCCCCCCTTAATTTGAGTGAGACATTGACCTTTGAAAGACAGGGGTAGCCCCGGTACAAAAACTCAGCGAATCCGCCCTCTAGCACAAAGCATAGTCTTTACAACAACCCCACCCCCCTGGAATTTAACCAGGCTACCCCAAATGCATACCAGATGATAGCCCTGTGTCTGTGCAACAACATGACACCCAGCTAGACACAACCCCCCCTTAATTTGAGGGAGACATTGGGCTTTGAAGGACAGGGCTAAGCCCAGGTACAAAAACCCAGCGAATCTGCACTCTAGCACAAAGCATAGTCTTTACAACAACCCCACCCCCCTGGAATTTAACCAGGCTACCCCAAATGCATACCAGATGATAGCCCTGTGTCTGTGCAACAACATGACACCCAGCCAGACACAACCCCCGCTTAATTTGAGGGAGACATTGAGCTTTGAAAGACAGGGGTAAGCCCAGGTACAAAAACCCAGCGAATCTGCACTCTAGCACAAAGCATAGTCTTTACAACAACCCCACCCCCCTGGAATTTAACCAGGCTACCCCAAATGCATACCAGATGATAGCCCTGTGTCTGTGCAACAACATGACACCCAGCCAGACACAACTCCCCCTTAATTTGAGGGAGACATTGAGCTTTGAAAGACAGGGGTAAGCCCAGGTACAAAAACCCAGCGAATCTGCACTCTAGCACAAAGCATAGTCTTTACAACAACCCCACCCCCCTGGAATTTAACCAGGCTACCCCAAATGCATACCAGATGATAGCCCTGTGTCCGTGCAACAACATGACACTTAGTTTGACGGAAGCCCCCCTCAAAAAATATTATCTGGGCCAACGGGGGCAACAGCCCGTCCCTACGGGACGGACTGTTGCCCCCCTCGTGCAAATTTTCTGGAATTTGCACTGATTTCTGTCACTTCCAGGAAGTTATTTGAAGCCCATGGTTAAGAGGTGAGGGTGGTTAGTCCTGAAGAGCGAGATTGTTATTTTTACACTAAAAGTATCAGGGCTTTAAGCAAATTAAGTTTTAAAAGATTGCCTGCAATGTGCTGGACTTGACTTAAGATTTCAGGCAACCCGGTTTTCAAAACTCCAGGTAGATATCTCCAATTATTGACCTTTCTGCATCTTAACTGTCAATTCCTACTAACATTTTTATTTTTTACAGTGAAAGAGGCATTTGGATGGTGAATCCCTGGAGATAATTATCTCCAATTATTGACCTTTCTGCATCTTAACTGTCAATTCCTACTAACATTTTTATTTTTTACAGTGAAAGAGGCATTTGGATGGTGAATCCCTGGAGATATATACCTGGTTTTTTGAAAACCGGGCTACTAAAAAATGTCAGTCTCTCACACTGATTGTTAATTTGATGGCCCTTGTTACTTGAAAAGTAAAATCTCACCTCAAAAAGAAATTATTGAATACATGAGCTTCCATTTGATAGAATCATCTGTCTTGAAAGTAACAAAAGTGAAGTTTTCCTCATTAATCTGGAAAATAAGGCATTTTAAGAAGCAATTTTTAGTGTCGGTGTCACCGATTGCAAAGCCAATTCCCCAGTTCACCCCATTTTTAATTGAAGCTGGTCTCCCAAAAACGATCTAAGCCAACACTGCTCAACAATACCAAGTCCTAAAACCAGCAGTTCAACTGCTTGCTGACTAGGAACATTATCAACAGGGTGGGTCATTGCTTGCATGCAAACAGCACAAACAAACTGCATAAGAGTGCAAAAACACATCAAACTTTACAACAACCCCACTCCCCTGGAATTTAACCAGGCTACCCCAAATGCATACCAGATGATAGCCCTGTGTCTGTGCAACAACATGACACCCAGCCAGACACAACCCCCCCTTAATTTGAGTAAGACATTGACCTTTGAAAGACAGGGGTAGCCCCGGTACAAAAACTCAGCGAATCCGCCCTCTAGCACAAAGCATAGTCTTTACAACAACCCCACCCCCCTGGAATTTAACCAGGCTACCCCAAATGCATACCAGACGATAGCCCCGTGTCTGTGCAACAACATGGCACCCAGCCAGACACAACCCCCCCTTAATTTGAGTGAGACATTGACCTTTGAAAGACAGGGGTAGCCCCGGTACAAAAACTCAGCGAATCCGCCCTCTAGCACAAAGCATAGTCTTTACAACAACCCCACCCCCCTGGAATTTAACCAGGCTACCCCAAATGCATACCAGATGATAGCCCTGTGTCTGTGCAACAACATGACACCCAGCTAGACACAACCCCCCCTTAATTTGAGGGAGACATTGGGCTTTGAAGGACAGGGGTAAGCCCAGGTACAAAAACCCAGCGAATCTGCACTCTAGCACAAAGCATAGTCTTTACAACAACCCCACCCCCCTGGAATTTAACCAGGCTACCCCAAATGCATACCAGATGATAGCCCTGTGTCTGTGCAACAACATGACACCCAGCCAGACACAACCCCCGCTTAATTTGAGGGAGACATTGAGCTTTGAAAGACAGGGGTAAGCCCAGGTACAAAAACCCAGCGAATCTGCACTCTAGCACAAAGCATAGTCTTTACAACAACCCCACCCCCCTGGAATTTAACCAGGCTACCCCAAATGCATACCAGATGATAGCCCTGTGTCTGTGCAACAACATGACACCCAGCCAGACACAACCCCCCCTTAATTTGAGGGAGACATTGAGCTTTGAAAGACAGGGGTAAGCCCAGGTACAAAAACCCAGCGAATCTGCACTCTAGCACAAAGCATAGTCTTTACAACAACCCCACCCCCCTGGAATTTAACCAGACTACCCCAAATGCATACCAGATGATAGCCCTGTGTCCGTGCAACAACATGACACTTAGTTTGACGGAAGCCCCCCTCAAAAAATATTATCTGGGCCAACGGGGGCAACAGCCCGTCCCTACGGGACGGACTGTTGCCCCCCTCGTGCAAATTTTCTGGAATTTGCACTGATTTCTGTCACTTCCAGGAAGTTATTTGAAGCCCATGGTTAAGAGGTGAGGGTGGTTAGTCCTGAAGAGCGAGATTGTTATTTTTACACTAAAAGTATCAGGGCTTTAAGCAAATTAAGTTTTAAAAGATTGCCTGCAATGTGCTGGACTTGACTTAAGATTTCAGGCAACCCGGTTTTCAAAACTCCAGGTAGATATCTCCAATTATTGACCTTTCTGCATCTTAACTGTCAATTCCTACTAACATTTTTATTTTTTACAGTGAAAGAGGCATTTGGATGGTGAATCCCTGGAGATAATTATCTCCAATTATTGACCTTTCTGCATCTTAACTGTCAATTCCTACTAACATTTTTATTTTTTACAGTGAAAGAGGCATTTGGATGGTGAATCCCTGGAGATATATACCTGGTTTTTTGAAAACCGGGCTACTAAAAAATGTCAGTCTCTCACACTGATTGTTAATTTGATGGCCCTTGTTACTTGAAAAGTAAAATCTCACCTCAAAAAGAAATTATTGAATACATGAGCTTCCATTTGATAGAATCATCTGTCTTGAAAGTAACAAAAGTGAAGTTTTCCTCATTAATCTGGAAAATAAGGCATTTTAAGAAGCAATTTTTAGTGTCGGTGTCACCGATTGCAAAGCCAATTCCCCAGTTCACCCCATTTTTAATTGAAGCTGGTCTCCCAAAAACGATCTAAGCCAACACTGCTCAACAATACCAAGTCCTAAAACCAGCAGTTCAACTGCTTGCTGACTAGGAACATTATCAACAGGGTGGGTCATTGCTTGCATGCAAACAGCACAAACAAACTGCATAAGAGTGCAAAAACACATCAAACTTTACAACAACCCCACTCCCCTGGAATTTAACCAGGCTACCCCAAATGCATACCAGATGATAGCCCTGTGTCTGTGCAACAACATGACACCCAGCCAGACACAACCCCCCCTTAATTTGAGTAAGACATTGACCTTTGAAAGACAGGGGTAGCCCCGGTACAAAAACTCAGCGAATCCGCCCTCTAGCACAAAGCATAGTCTTTACAACAACCCCACCCCCCTGGAATTTAACCAGGCTACCCCAAATGCATACCAGACGATAGCCCCGTGTCTGTGCAACAACATGGCACCCAGCCAGACACAACCCCCCCTTAATTTGAGTGAGACATTGACCTTTGAAAGACAGGGGTAGCCCCGGTACAAAAACTCAGCGAATCCGCCCTCTAGCACAAAGCATAGTCTTTACAACAACCCCACCCCCCTGGAATTTAACCAGGCTACCCCAAATGCATACCAGATGATAGCCCTGTGTCTGTGCAACAACATGACACCCAGCTAGACACAACCCCCCCTTAATTTGAGGGAGACATTGGGCTTTGAAGGACAGGGGTAAGCCCAGGTACAAAAACCCAGCGAATCTGCACTCTAGCACAAAGCATAGTCTTTACAACAACCCCACCCCCCTGGAATTTAACCAGGCTACCCCAAATGCATACCAGATGATAGCCCTGTGTCTGTGCAACAACATGACACCCAGCCAGACACAACCCCCGCTTAATTTGAGGGAGACATTGAGCTTTGAAAGACAGGGGTAAGCCCAGGTACAAAAACCCAGCGAATCTGCACTCTAGCACAAAGCATAGTCTTTACAACAACCCCACCCCCCTGGAATTTAACCAGGCTACCCCAAATGCATACCAGATGATAGCCCTGTGTCTGTGCAACAACATGACACCCAGCCAGACACAACCCCCCCTTAATTTGAGGGAGACATTGAGCTTTGAAAGACAGGGGTAAGCCCAGGTACAAAAACCCAGCGAATCTGCACTCTAGCACAAAGCATAGTCTTTACAACAACCCCACCCCCCTGGAATTTAACCAGACTACCCCAAATGCATACCAGATGATAGCCCTGTGTCCGTGCAACAACATGACACTTAGTTTGACGGAAGCCCCCCTCAAAAAATATTATCTGGGCCAACGGGGGCAACAGCCCGTCCCTACGGGACGGACTGTTGCCCCCCTCGTGCAAATTTTCTGGAATTTGCACTGATTTCTGTCACTTCCAGGAAGTTATTTGAAGCCCATGGTTAAGAGGTGAGGGTGGTTAGTCCTGAAGAGCGAGATTGTTATTTTTACACTAAAAGTATCAGGGCTTTAAGCAAATTAAGTTTTAAAAGATTGCCTGCAATGTGCTGGACTTGACTTAAGATTTCAGGCAACCCGGTTTTCAAAACTCCAGGTAGATATCTCCAATTATTGACCTTTCTGCATCTTAACTGTCAATTCCTACTAACATTTTTATTTTTTACAGTGAAAGAGGCATTTGGATGGTGAATCCCTGGAGATAATTATCTCCAATTATTGACCTTTCTGCATCTTAACTGTCAATTCCTACTAACATTTTTATTTTTTACAGTGAAAGAGGCATTTGGATGGTGAATCCCTGGAGATATATACCTGGTTTTTTGAAAACCGGGCTACTAAAAAATGTCAGTCTCTCACACTGATTGTTAATTTGATGGCCCTTGTTACTTGAAAAGTAAAATCTCACCTCAAAAAGAAATTATTGAATACATGAGCTTCCATTTGATAGAATCATCTGTCTTGAAAGTAACAAAAGTGAAGTTTTCCTCATTAATCTGGAAAATAAGGCATTTTAAGAAGCAATTTTTAGTGTCGGTGTCACCGATTGCAAAGCCAATTCCCCAGTTCACCCCATTTTTAATTGAAGCTGGTCTCCCAAAAACAATCTAAGCCAACACTGCTCAACAATACCAAGTCCTAAAACCAGCAGTTCAACTGCTTGCTGACTAGGAACATTATCAACAGGGTGGGTCATTGCTTGCATGCAAACAGCACAAACAAACTGCATAAGAGTGCAAAAACACATCAAACTTTACAACAACCCCACTCCCCTGGAATTTAACCAGGCTACCCCAAATGCATACCAGACGATAGCCCCGTGTCTGTGCAACAACATGGCACCCAGCCAGACACAACCCCCCCTTAACTTGAGTAAGACATTGACCTTTGAAAGACAGGGGTAGCCCCGGTACAAAAACTCAGCGAATCCGCCCTCTAGCACAAAGCATAGTCTTTACAACAACCCCACCCCCCTGGAATTTAACCAGGCTACCCCAAATGCATACCAGACGATAGCCCCGTGTCTGTGCAACAACATGGCACCCAGCCAGACACAACCCCCCCTTAATTTGAGTGAGACATTGACCTTTGAAAGACAGGGGTAGCCCCGGTACAAAAACTCAGCGAATCCGCCCTCTAGCACAAAGCATAGTCTTTACAACAACCCCACCCCCCTGGAATTTAACCAGGCTACCCCAAATGCATACCAGATGATAGCTCTGTGTCTGTGCAACAACATGACACCCAGCTAGACACAACCCCCCCTTAATTTGAGGGAGACATTGGGCTTTGAAGGACAGGGGTAAGCCCAGGTACAAAAACCCAGCGAATCTGCACTCTAGCACAAAGCATAGTCTTTACAACAACCCCACCCCCCTGAAATTTAACCAGACTACCCCAAATGCATACCAGATGATAGCCCTGTGTCTGTGCAACAACATGACACCCAGCCAGACACAACCCCCCCTTAATTTAAGGGAGACATTGAGCTTTGAAAGAGAGGGTTAAGCCCAGGTACAAAAACCCAGCGAATCTGCACTCTAGCACAAAGCATAGTCTTTACAACAACCCCACCCCCCTGGAATTTAACCAGGCTACCCCAAATGCATACCAGATGATAGCCCTGTGTCTGTGCAACAACATGACACCCAGCCAGACACAACCCCCCCTTAATTTGAGGGAGACATTGAGCTTTGAAAGACAGGGGTAAGCCCAGGTACAAAAACCCAGCGAATCTGCACTCTAGCACAAAGCATAGTCTTTACAACAACCCCACCCCCCTGGAATTTAACCAGGCTACCCCAAATGCATACCAGATGATAGCCCTGTGTCTGTGCAACAACATGACACCCAGCCAGACACAACCCCCCCTTAATTTGAGGGAGACATTGAGCTTTGAAAGACAGGGGTAAGTCCAGGTACAAAAACCCAGCGAATCTGCACTCTAGCACAAAGCATAGTCTTTACAACAACCCCACCCCCCTGGAATTTAACCAGGCTACCCCAAATGCATACCAGATGATAGCCCTGTGTCTGTGCAACAACATGACACCCAGCCAGACACAACCCCCCCTTAATTTGAGGGAGACATTGAGCTTTGAAAGACAGGGGTAAGCCCAGGTACAAAAACCCAGCGAATCTGCACTCTAGCACAAAGCATAGTCTTTACAACAACCCCACCCCCCTGGAATTTAACCAGGCTACCCCAAATGCATACCAGATGATAGCCCTGTGTCTGTGCAACAACATGACACCCAGCCAGACACAACCCCCCCTTAATTTGAGGGAGACATTGAGCTTTGAAAGACAAGGGTAAGCCCAGGTACAAAAACCCAGCGAATCTGCACTCTAGCACAAAGCATAGTCTTTACAACAACCCCACCCCCCTGGAATTTAACCAGGCTACCCCAAATGCATACCAGATGATAGCCCTGTGTCTGTGCAACAACATCACACCCAGCCAGACACAACCCCCCCTTAATTTGAGGGAGACATTGAGCTTTGAAAGACAGGGGTTAGCCCAGGTACAAAAACCCAGCGAATCTGCACTCTAGCACAAAGCATAGTCTTTACAACAACCCCACCCCCCTGGAATTTAACCAGGCTACCCCAAATGCATACCAGATGATAGCCCTGTGTCTGTGCAACAACATGACACCCAGCCAGACACAACCCCCCCTTAATTTGAGGGAGACATTGAGCTTTGAAAGACAGGGGTAAGCCCAGGTACAAAAACCCAGCGAATCTGCACTCTAGCACAAAGCATAGTCTTTACAACAACCCCACCCCCCTGGAATTTAACCAGACTACCCCAAAGGCATACCAGATGATAGCCCTGTGTCCGTGCAACAACATGACACTTAGTTTGACGGAAGCCCCCCTCAAAAAATATTATCTGGGCCAACGGGGGCAACAGCCCGTTCCTACGGGACGGACTGTTGCCCCCCTCGTGCAAATTTTCTGGAATTTGCACTGATTTCTGTCACTTCCAGGAAGTTATTTGAAGCCCATGGTTAAGAGGTGAGGGTGGTTAGTCCTGAAGAGCGAGATTGTTATTTTTACACTAAAAGTATCAGGGCTTTAAGCAAATTAAGTTTTAAAAGATTGCCTGCAATGTGCTGGACTTGACTTAAGATTTCAGGCAACCCGGTTTTCAAAACTCCAGGTAGATATCTCCAATTATTGACCTTTCTGCATCTTAACTGTCAATTCCTACTAACATTTTTATTTTTTACAGTGAAAGAGGCATTTGGATGGTGAATCCCTGGAGATAATTATCTCCAATTATTGACCTTTCTGCATCTTAACTGTCAATTCCTACTAACATTTTTATTTTTTACAGTGAAAGAGGCATTTGGATGGTGAATCCCTGGAGATATATACCTGGTTTTTTGAAAACCGGGCTACTAAAAAATGTCAGTCTCTCACACTGATTGTTAATTTGATGGCCCTTGTTACTTGAAAAGTAAAATCTCACCTCAAAAAGAAATTATTGAATA
This sequence comes from Porites lutea, assembly GCF_958299795.1. Classification (NCBI taxonomy): domain Eukaryota; kingdom Metazoa; phylum Cnidaria; class Anthozoa; order Scleractinia; family Poritidae; genus Porites; species Porites lutea. The sequence continues at coordinate 6,041,143 of NC_133204.1, forward strand.
CATGAGCTTCCATTTGATAGAATCATCTGTCTTGAAAGTAACAAAAGTGAAGTTTTCCTCATTAATCTGGAAAATAAGGCATTTTAAGAAGCAATTTTTAGTGTCGGTGTCACCGATTGCAAAGCCAATTCCCCAGTTCACCCCATTTTTAATTGAAGCTGGTCTCCCAAAAACAATCTAAGCCAACACTGCTCAACAATACCAAGTCCTAAAACCAGCAGTTCAACTGCTTGCTGACTAGGAACATTATCAACAGGGTGGGTCATTGCTTGCATGCAAACAGCACAAACAAACTGCATAAGAGTGCAAAAACACATCAAACTTTACAACAACCCCACTCCCCTGGAATTTAACCAGGCTACCCCAAATGCATACCAGACGATAGCCCCGTGTCTGTGCAACAACATGGCACCCAGCCAGACACAACCCCCCCTTAACTTGAGTAAGACATTGACCTTTGAAAGACAGGGGTAGCCCCGGTACAAAAACTCAGCGAATCCGCCCTCTAGCACAAAGCATAGTCTTTACAACAACCCCACCCCCCTGGAATTTAACCAGGCTACCCCAAATGCATACCAGACGATAGCCCCGTGTCTGTGCAACAACATGGCACCCAGCCAGACACAACCCCCCCTTAATTTGAGTGAGACATTGACCTTTGAAAGACAGGGGTAGCCCCGGTACAAAAACTCAGCGAATCCGCCCTCTAGCACAAAGCATAGTCTTTACAACAACCCCACCCCCCTGGAATTTAACCAGGCTACCCCAAATGCATACCAGATGATAGCTCTGTGTCTGTGCAACAACATGACACCCAGCTAGACACAACCCCCCCTTAATTTGAGGGAGACATTGGGCTTTGAAGGACAGGGGTAAGCCCAGGTACAAAAACCCAGCGAATCTGCACTCTAGCACAAAGCATAGTCTTTACAACAACCCCACCCCCCTGAAATTTAACCAGACTACCCCAAATGCATACCAGATGATAGCCCTGTGTCTGTGCAACAACATGACACCCAGCCAGACACAACCCCCCCTTAATTTAAGGGAGACATTGAGCTTTGAAAGAGAGGGTTAAGCCCAGGTACAAAAACCCAGCGAATCTGCACTCTAGCACAAAGCATAGTCTTTACAACAACCCCACCCCCCTGGAATTTAACCAGGCTACCCCAAATGCATACCAGATGATAGCCCTGTGTCTGTGCAACAACATGACACCCAGCCAGACACAACCCCCCCTTAATTTGAGGGAGACATTGAGCTTTGAAAGACAGGGGTAAGCCCAGGTACAAAAACCCAGCGAATCTGCACTCTAGCACAAAGCATAGTCTTTACAACAACCCCACCCCCCTGGAATTTAACCAGGCTACCCCAAATGCATACCAGATGATAGCCCTGTGTCTGTGCAACAACATGACACCCAGCCAGACACAACCCCCCCTTAATTTGAGGGAGACATTGAGCTTTGAAAGACAGGGGTAAGTCCAGGTACAAAAACCCAGCGAATCTGCACTCTAGCACAAAGCATAGTCTTTACAACAACCCCACCCCCCTGGAATTTAACCAGGCTACCCCAAATGCATACCAGATGATAGCCCTGTGTCTGTGCAACAACATGACACCCAGCCAGACACAACCCCCCCTTAATTTGAGGGAGACATTGAGCTTTGAAAGACAGGGGTAAGCCCAGGTACAAAAACCCAGCGAATCTGCACTCTAGCACAAAGCATAGTCTTTACAACAACCCCACCCCCCTGGAATTTAACCAGGCTACCCCAAATGCATACCAGATGATAGCCCTGTGTCTGTGCAACAACATGACACCCAGCCAGACACAACCCCCCCTTAATTTGAGGGAGACATTGAGCTTTGAAAGACAAGGGTAAGCCCAGGTACAAAAACCCAGCGAATCTGCACTCTAGCACAAAGCATAGTCTTTACAACAACCCCACCCCCCTGGAATTTAACCAGGCTACCCCAAATGCATACCAGATGATAGCCCTGTGTCTGTGCAACAACATCACACCCAGCCAGACACAACCCCCCCTTAATTTGAGGGAGACATTGAGCTTTGAAAGACAGGGGTTAGCCCAGGTACAAAAACCCAGCGAATCTGCACTCTAGCACAAAGCATAGTCTTTACAACAACCCCACCCCCCTGGAATTTAACCAGGCTACCCCAAATGCATACCAGATGATAGCCCTGTGTCTGTGCAACAACATGACACCCAGCCAGACACAACCCCCCCTTAATTTGAGGGAGACATTGAGCTTTGAAAGACAGGGGTAAGCCCAGGTACAAAAACCCAGCGAATCTGCACTCTAGCACAAAGCATAGTCTTTACAACAACCCCACCCCCCTGGAATTTAACCAGACTACCCCAAAGGCATACCAGATGATAGCCCTGTGTCCGTGCAACAACATGACACTTAGTTTGACGGAAGCCCCCCTCAAAAAATATTATCTGGGCCAACGGGGGCAACAGCCCGTTCCTACGGGACGGACTGTTGCCCCCCTCGTGCAAATTTTCTGGAATTTGCACTGATTTCTGTCACTTCCAGGAAGTTATTTGAAGCCCATGGTTAAGAGGTGAGGGTGGTTAGTCCTGAAGAGCGAGATTGTTATTTTTACACTAAAAGTATCAGGGCTTTAAGCAAATTAAGTTTTAAAAGATTGCCTGCAATGTGCTGGACTTGACTTAAGATTTCAGGCAACCCGGTTTTCAAAACTCCAGGTAGATATCTCCAATTATTGACCTTTCTGCATCTTAACTGTCAATTCCTACTAACATTTTTATTTTTTACAGTGAAAGAGGCATTTGGATGGTGAATCCCTGGAGATATATACCTGGTTTTTTGAAAACCGGGCTACTAAAAAATGTCAGTCTCTCACACTGATTGTTAATTTGATGGCCCTTGTTACTTGAAAAGTAAAATCTCACCTCAAAAAGAAATTATTGAATACATGAGCTTCCATTTGATAGAATCATCTGTCTTGAAAGTAACAAAAGTGAAGTTTTCCTCATTAATCTGGAAAATAAGGCATTTTAAGAAGCAATTTTTAGTGTCGGTGTCACCGATTGCAAAGCCAATTCCCCAGTTCACCCCATTTTTAATTGAAGCTGGTCTCCCAAAAACAATCTAAGCCAACACTGCTCAACAATACCAAGTCCTAAAACCAGCAGTTCAACTGCTTGCTGACTAGGAACATTATCAACAGGGTGGGTCATTGCTTGCATGCAAACAGCACAAACAAACTGCATAAGAGTGCAAAAACACATCAAACTTTACAACAACCCCACTCCCCTGGAATTTAACCAGGCTACCCCAAATGCATACCAGACGATAGCCCCGTGTCTGTGCAACAACATGGCACCCAGCCAGACACAACCCCCCCTTAATTTGAGTAAGACATTGACCTTTGAAAGACAGGGGTAGCCCCGGTACAAAAACTCAGCGAATCCGCCCTCTAGCACAAAGCATAGTCTTTACAACAACCCCACCCCCCTGGAATTTAACCAGGCTACCCCAAATGCATACCAGACGATAGCCCCGTGTCTGTGCAACAACATGGCACCCAGCCAGACACAACCCCCCCTAAATTTGAGTGAGACATTGACCTTTGAAAGACAGGGGTAGCCCCGGTACAAAAACTCAGCGAATCCGCCCTCTAGCACAAAGCATAGTCTTTACAACAACCCCACCCCCCTGGAATTTAACCAGGCTACCCCAAATGCATACCAGATGATAGCCCTGTGTCTCTGCAACAACATGACACCCAGCTAGACACAACCCCCCCTTAATTTGAGGGAGACATTGGGCTTTGAAGGACAGGGGTAAGCCCAGGTACAAAAACCCAGCGAATCTGCACTCTAGCACAAAGCATAGTCTTTACAACAACCCCACCCCCCTGAAATTTAACCAGGCTACCCCAAATGCATACCAGATGATAGCCCTGTGTCTGTGCAACAACATGACACCCAGCCAGACACAACCCCCCCTTAATTTAAGGGAGACATTGAGCTTTGAAAGAGAGGGGTAAGCCCAGGTACAAAAACCCAGCGAATCTGCACTCTAGCACAAAGCATAGTCTTTACAACAACCCCACCCCCCTGGAATTTAACCAGGCTACCCCAAATGCATACCAGATGATAGCCCTGTGTCTGTGCAACAACATGACACCCAGCCAGACACAACTCCCCCTTAATTTGAGGGAGACATTGAGCTTTGAAAGACAGGGGTAAGCCCAGGTACAAAAACCCAGCGAATCTGCACTCTAGCACAAAGCATAGTCTTTACAACAACCCCACCCCCCTGGAATTTAACCAGGCTACCCCAAATGCATACCAGATGATAGCCCTGTGTCTGTGCAACAACATGACACCCAGCCAGACACAACCCCCCCTTAATTTGAGGGAGACATTGAGCTTTGAAAGACAGGGGTAAGCCCAGGTACAAAAACCCAGCGAATCTGCACTCTAGCACAAAGCATAGTCTTTACAACAACCCCACCCCCCTGGAATTTAACCAGACTACCCCAAATGCATACCAGATGATAGCCCTGTGTCCGTGCAACAACATGACACTTAGTTTGACGGAAGCCCCCCTCAAAAAATATTATCTGGGCCAACGGGGGCAACAGCCCGTCCCTACGGGACGGACTGTTGCCCCCCTCGTGCAAATTTTCTGGAATTTGCACTGATTTCTGTCACTTCCAGGAAGTTATTTGAAGCCCATGGTTAAGAGGTGAGGGTGGTTAGTCCTGAAGAGCGAGATTGTTATTTTTACACTAAAAGTATCAGGGCTTTAAGCAAATTAAGTTTTAAAAGATTGCCTGCAATGTGCTGGACTTGACTTAAGATTTCAGGCAACCCGGTTTTCAAAACTCCAGGTAGATATCTCCAATTATTGACCTTTCTGCATCTTAACTGTCAATTCCTACTAACATTTTTATTTTTTACAGTGAAAGAGGCATTTGGATGGTGAATCCCTGGAGATAATTATCTCCAATTATTGACCTTTCTGCATCTTAACTGTCAATTCCTACTAACATTTTTATTTTTTACAGTGAAAGAGGCATTTGGATGGTGAATCCCTGGAGATATATACCTGGTTTTTTGAAAACCGGGCTACTAAAAAATGTCAGTCTCTCACACTGATTGTTAATTTGATGGCCCTTGTTACTTGAAAAGTAAAATCTCACCTCAAAAAGAAATTATTGAATACATGAGCTTCCATTTGATAGAATCATCTGTCTTGAAAGTAACAAAAGTGAAGTTTTCCTCATTAATCTGGAAAATAAGGCATTTTAAGAAGCAATTTTTAGTGTCGGTGTCACCGATTGCAAAGCCAATTCCCCAGTTCACCCCATTTTTAATTGAAGCTGGTCTCCCAAAAACAATCTAAGCCAACACTGCTCAACAATACCAAGTCCTAAAACCAGCAGTTCAACTGCTTGCTGACTAGGAACATTATCAACAGGGTGGGTCATTGCTTGCATGCAAACAGCACAAACAAACTGCATAAGAGTGCAAAAACACATCAAACTTTACAACAACCCCACTCCCCTGGAATTTAACCAGGCTACCCCAAATGCATACCAGACGATAGCCCCGTGTCTGTGCAACAACATGGCACCCAGCCAGACACAACCCCCCCTTAATTTGAGTAAGACATTGACCTTTGAAAGACAGGGGTAGCCCCGGTACAAAAACTCAGCGAATCCGCCCTCTAGCACAAAGCATAGTCTTTACAACAACCCCACCCCCCTGGAATTTAACCAGGCTACCCCAAATGCATACCAGATGATAGCCCTGTGTCTGTGCAACAACATGACACCCAGCCAGACACAACCCCCCCTTAATTTGAGGGAGACATTGGGCTTTGAAGGACAGGGGTAAGCCCAGGTACAAAAACCCAGCGAATCTGCACTCTAGCACAAAGCATAGTCTTTACAACAACCCCACCCCCCTGGAATTTAACCAGGCTACCCCAAATGCATACCAGATGATAGCCCTGTGTCTGTGCAACAACATGACACCCAGCCAGACACAACCCCCCCTTAATTTAAGGGAGACATTGAGCTTTGAAAGACAGGGGTAAGCCCAGGTACAAAAACCCAGCGAATCTGCACTCTAGCACAAAGCATAGTCTTTACAACAACCCCACCCCCCTGGAATTTAACCAGGCTACCCCAAATGCATACCAGATGATAGCCCTGTGTCTGTGCAACAACATGACACCCAGCCAGACACAACCCCTCCTTAATTTGAGGGAGACATTGAGCTTTGAAAGACAGGGGTAAGCCCAGGTACAAAAACCCAGCGAATCTACACTCTAGCACAAAGCATAGTCTTTACAACAACCCCACCCCCCTGGAATTTAACCAGGCTACCCCAAATGCATACCAGATGATAGCCCTGTGGCTGTGCAACAACATGACACCCAGCCAGACACAACCCCCCCTTAATTTGAGTGAGACATTGACCTTTGAAAGACAGGGGTAGCCCCGGTACAAAAACTCAGCGAATCCGCCCTCTAGCACAAAGCATAGTCTTTACAACAACCCCACCCCCCTGGAATTTAACCAGGCTACCCCAAATGCATACCAGATGATAGCCCTGTGTCTGTGCAACAACATGACACCCAGCCAGACACAACCCCCCCTTAATTTGAGGGAGACATTGGGCTTTGAAGGACAGGGGTAAGCCCGGTACAAAAACCCAGCGAATCTGCACTCTAGCACAAAGCAGTCTTTACAACAACCCCACCCCCCTGGAATTTAACCAGGCTACCCCAAATGCATACCAGATGATAGCCCTGTGTCTGTGCAACAACATGACTTCCAGCCAGACACAACCCCCCCTTAATTTAAGGGAGACATTGAGCTTTGAAAGACAGGGGTAAGCCCAGGTACAAAAACCCAGCGAATCTGCACTCTAGCACAAAGCATAGTCTTTACAACAACCCCACCCCCCTGGAATTTAACCAGGCTACCCCAAATGCATACCAGATGATAGCCCTGTGTCTGTGCAACAACATGACACCCAGCCAGACACAACCCCCCCTTAATTTGAGGGAGACATTGAGCTTTGAAAGACAGGGGTAAGCCCAGGTACAAAAACCCAGCGAATCTGCACTCTAGCACAAAGCATAGTCTTTACAACAACCCCACCCCCCTGGAATTTAACCAGGCTACCCCAAATGCATACCAGATGATAGCCCTGTGTCTGTGCAACAACATGACACCCAGCCAGTCACAACCCCCCCTTAATTTGAGGTAGACATTGAGCTTTGAAAGACAGGGGTAAGCCCAGGTACAAAAACCCAGCGAATCTGCACTCTAGCACAAAGCATAGTCTTTACAACAACCCCACCCCCCTGGAATTTAACCAGGCTACCCCAAATGCATACCAGATGATAGCCCTGTGTCTGTGCAACAACATGACACCCAGCCAGACACAACCCCCCCTTAATTTGAGGGAGACATTGAGCTTTGAAAGACAGGGGTAAGCCCAGGTACAAAAACCCAGCGAATCTGCACTCTAGCACAAAGCATAGTCTTTACAACAACCCCACCCCCCTGGAATTTAACCAGGCTACCCCAAATGCATACCAGATGATAGCCCTGTGTCTGTGCAACAACATGACACCCAGCCAGACACAACCCCCGCTTAATTTGAGGGAGACATTGAGCTTTGAAAGACAGGGGTAAGCCCAGGTACAAAAACCCAGCGAATCTGCACTCTAGCACAAAGCATAGTCTTTACAACAACCCCACCCCCCTGGAATTTAACCAGGCTACCCCAAATGCATACCAGATGATAGCCCTGTGTCTGTGCAACAACATGACACCCAGCCAGACACAACCCCCCCTTAATTTGAGGGAGACATTGAGCTTTGAAAGACAGGGGTAAGCCCAGGTACAAAAACCCAGCGAATCTGCACTCTAGCACAAAGCATAGTCTTTACAACAACCCCACCCCCCTGGAATTTAACCAGACTACCCCAAATGCATACCAGATGATAGCCCTGTGTCCGTGCAACAACATGACACTTAGTTTGACGGAAGCCCCCCTCAAAAAATATTATCTGGGCCAACGGGGGCAACAGCCCGTCCCTACGGGACGGACTGTTGCCCCCCTCGTGCAAATTTTCTGGAATTTGCACTGATTTCTGTCACTTCCAGGAAGTTATTTGAAGCCCATGGTTAAGAGGTGAGGGTGGTTAGTCCTGAAGAGCGAGATTGTTATTTTTACACTAAAAGTATCAGGGCTTTAAGCAAATTAAGTTTTAAAAGATTGCCTGCAATGTGCTGGACTTGACTTAAGATTTCAGGCAACCCGGTTTTCAAAACTCCAGGTAGATATATATATATATATATATATTTTGTTATTTTTTTTATTTTTTTTTTCCCTATAAACCCTATAAAATGTTACGTTGCGCAATATCAGTAGCCTGCGCCACAGGCTAGACGAAACTTAACTCAGGGGCACCCAACGTCAGTTTTTCGGAAATTATCTGTTCGGAAGACGATTTGAGATCTAGAATTTTCGGAACACTTGTTGTAAAATTTCTTGCTTGCCTACCTCTCCTAGGATTTTCGAACATTTAAAAAATGGTATAATTGCCCATTTTTAACGTATTTTTACCCCAAAAAGGTCCGTAGAGTTTTTAGAAGCCTTTTTCTGGCTGAAATTTTCGAAAAGGTAAGTTTTGATCCCTATAATTTTCGGAACACTAGAATTCAGCTAGGAAATCCGAACACATGAAAAAATTTTAGGGGATGAAAATATGCCTATATCTACCGTTTAAATACTAAAATACGTTTAACAATGCTATGTTGAAGTGGTTTTTAACTATATTCTCGTTGGGTGCCCCTGTTAACTGTAGTCACTGTGGTTAAGTCAGTCGTCTGCGAAACAGCAGCGAAATCCCTGCTCTGGGCCCCCACCTGTGTACCAGGATTGGAGTGCGCGCCATGATTGTCCTGTTAAAAAAGCCATTGTTGATTTGCGAATCAGGTTGAAAGAAAATTAGAAAAGCATTCCGGTTATTCCTAGAGTCTGTTGGGGGGGCCTGGAACAAGTTGATATGGGCGCTGCTTCGGAGACGTTACTAACCAGGGTTAAATTACATCTGCGACGCAGGCTACATATCAGCAGGTGTATAATTTTCAACGTGCACTCACGTATTGAGTTTGGGACGCCTTAGCAAGCCCGTGAGTGCGGTAACTCAGTGATAATGTGTCGTAGCAGGGAACCAAAAGAGGCAGGGCATGTGATGTACATGTCCTGCCTCAGCCATGACACATGTAAGAATCTCCGATTTTCTGATAAGCATTGATGCTGATAATAGTATATAAAATTCCGAAAACTGTCATGTCATGACTGTCTTCTTAGGATTCATATTATATACAGCATGTTGTAAGCCTAATATAAATCCAGCCTTCCAAGTGGATTTATCCTTTAAGTGAGGATTCTTAAGATTCGAAGCCATTTCGCGATTCCGAATGAAGGCGGGACGGGACAGACGACACTCATCGTCGTCAGTTCCATCACATTTCAGCTTATAACTTGGTTTCAAAATAGTTTGTGAATGACTCTGCAGTCTTCTCTTGACGAATCTCCTGGGGATTT